>NW_020696551.1:194792-197012 GCF_002925995.2 Terrapene triunguis | reverse complement strand
AAAAAAAAAAAAAAAAAAAAAAAAAAAAAAAAAAAAAAAAAAAAGGATTAAAAGTGGTGTCACTGAATGATATTCTTCCAAGGTGCTCTGAACGCTAGGAACATCAGCAGAGAAACCAAAAAGCAAATTCCTCCAGCCCTTCTCTCCCAAATATAAAGTTGCATTCCCAGAGATCTGACAGTGCAAACTGATCGAATAGTGACTACTTTTGATCTGTGGCATGAATGAATCAGTTTCTACGCTAATTGCAGCTGGATTGCATCAGACGCATGAATCACCAATCCCCAAGCAGCATCCTGTCAAATAGTGCTCCCTGATTTAAATGCCAACGCACATTCACAGCACAGCTACTGAATGCAGAAAGGCTTCTCTTGCATCAAAGTGCTCACTCCCAAAAGCAGAGGACAGCCACTGCGACACTGCCTTCAGCCCAGAGCTTCACTACAGCAACCTCCTGCCTCACTGTCTGCATTTAAGCAGCGCTGCCCAGATATGCAAGACATTAATACAGTGCATGCTGACAGCAAACAGTGCTGTCTGACAATGTGCATTAACCCAGCCCTCTTTCCATAACAAGGAAAGAGGTTCTTCCACATGAAGGCAACTACATTAAAAGAACAGGAGTACTTGTGGCACCTTAGAGACTAACATTAAAAGTGGGGTTAAAGACACTTTATTTAGCCAATGGCTTCACATTCTAATAATTACTATTGCTAAAAAAACCTCAAGAACATAAGCTTCTGTATCCTAGAAATAGTGGCCTCTTTTGCAGATTCCCAGAGTGATCTGTCTCCCATTACAACTACATAAATTCATTAGCTACCATATTTACTCAACAAATAGGTGATCTTTAAATGGATCAATAAGTAACCCACAAAACATGAGGTTTCAGATTAGAAAGATCCCCTTGGCTAGTCTCAGTCCATGTGACATTTTCCTAAATCAGGGGCTGATTTACTTCTTCTCTCTGGTCACAGCTCCAGGACAAGAGCTGGGAAAAGCTTACTGGTCCTGAGAACACCTGTACTGGTCTGGCAAAGCATTTCCAGGACTGGTGAACCCATGACATATCAGACCCTAAAACAGGGGTTCTCAACCCTTTTCTTTCTGAGGCCCCCCAAACATGCTATAAAAACTCTACAGTCCAGCTGTGCCACAACGTTTTTTCTGCATATAAAAACCAGGGCTGGTGTTAGGAGGTAGCAAGGGGAACTTCCCAGGGCCCCACACCATAGGGGGCACTGTGAAGTTAAATTGTTCAGGCTTTGGTGTCAGTCCTGGGTGGTGGGGCTTGGGGCCGCGGGCTGCAGTACTGCATGGCTGGACTTCAGCTTTCTGCCCTAGGCCCTAGTGAGTCTAATGCCAGCCATGCTTGGTGGCTCCCCTGAAACTGCTTGCGGCCATCCTGGGGGCCCAGGACCCCTGGTTGAGAACCACTGCCCTAAAAGTCACCTAATTCTTACTATTCTTCCCACCCCAAACTTCACTTATGACATAGCCACCAGTAATCTCAGAAACTGCTGAAGTCAGAAGTCAATGCTTTAGGCAGTCAAAAGATGGGTTCCAATCTGTCAGATATTTCTAATTACTTATTACTACAGGACTCAGGGGCTATAGCGCTGGTTTGACTGGCTGCAGAAATCATGTGGAATTGAAGCGGGGCAAAACAGAACAAAATTGTCATTGTGCAGGCTGGATTCCAAGGTCAGGTAACCAGCCAGAGACCTGAGCGCATGCTACACACCCTTACAAAATCAAGGGGCTCCTACCGAAGGCAGCAACAATGAAAGGCCAAGATTACAGAGGGCCCAAGCACAGCAGCTCCACTGACTTCAATCTGCGCAGCTCTGCTGGCTCAGGGGACACTGTGTCCAGCCCGGCCCCAAGGGACTCTCAGCTGCTGGGGGCATCTCTGCCTGCTCACCCTTAGGACAAAAGGACCCAGAACAGCCCTGCCTCGCTATGGGCACAATCTGCGCTGACAGCCGCTGTCACTCTCACAGCCTGCAAAAGTGGGGGAGGGGGGGCTGAACGGGGCTATGGAGATGCAAGGGCTGGCCCACACCCAGAGGTCAACAGCAGGTGGCCCACACCCAGAGCCCACGGACCCCCCTCCCCCCTGCAAGGGGTACCACACCCAGAGCCCAGGGACCCCCTTCCCCCCCAGTGCAAGGGGAGCCGCACCCAGAGCCCAGGGACCCCTCCCCCCAGTGCAAGGGG
>NW_020696551.1:167182-194782 GCF_002925995.2 Terrapene triunguis | reverse complement strand
TTTCCCCCCCAGTGCAAGGGGGGCCGCACCCAGAGCCCAGGGACCCCTCCCCCCAGTGCAAGGGGGGCCGCGCCCAGAGCCCAGGGACCCCTCCCCACCAAGTGCAAGGGGATCCCACTGCCTCCACGGGAAGGGCCCGTTCGCGCATGCGCACCGCCCTGCCGCGGACCCCATCTGGCAGGGACCCGCTCCCCGGCCGGCACCTACATCGCCGCCAGGCCCCGTCCGCCTCCACCAGCGCGTCCACCAGCGCCGGGTCCTTGAAGCGCTTGATTTGCGTGTCCCGCACGCGGCCGGGATCCCCGCCCTTGTCGGCGCGGAACAGGTCCAGATCTAGCACCATCGTGCCGGCGGCAGCGAGCAGGCTGAGGGGAACGACTCGTCGGCACTGCGCAGGCGCAGCAATGAGGAAACGGGTGACAGCGGAACGAGCAGATCCCGCCGGAAACGGGATGCAGGGCGCATGCGTAGGAACATCAAACTGGCAGTACAACTGCTCAGTACGCGTGCGCAGCTTTCCGGTGGCGGGGGCTAGAGCGCACCCTGCCAGCTCGCTGTAGGCTCGCAGGGGCGTCCAGCTGCAGCGTGCCCGCAGGCAGCCCCGCCTTGCCCCGCCTCGGGAGCGGCCGTGGGCAGCACGTGGGGGCGGAGGTGCTGGAGTAATTTGTACAGTGGGCGGTGCTGAGAGCCATTGGGCCAAACTGCAAACCCGGGATGTGACGGAATCCACTTCAAGCCGGCGGTGCAGCAGCCCCCCCAGCCCCCCTAGTTCCAGCACCTCTGCACGGGGTCCGCGTCCGAGCGCAGTGGGCCCGGCGTGATGGGCTGGAGCTTGGTGACTCCAGGGGTAAAACTCTCCTGGGCACGTGACCTCAACCAACTTTCTACTTGCACTAAACTGATGACCCTTGTCCCGCCTCCTGCCCCACCCCTTCTCTGAGGTCCCGACCCCCACACATTCTATCCCCCCTCCCTCTGTCGCTTGCTCTCCCCCCTCCCTCACTAGCTGAGCTCATTTTCACCGGGCTGGCTTAGGGGGGGTGGGCTCTGGGGTGGGGCCAGAAATTAGTTCAGGGTGTAGGAGGGGGCTCCGGGCTAGGCAGTACGTTGGGATGTGGGAGGGTACAGACTATGAATACAAGAAACTAGAGGAGCAGAGTCCCTTGATAGCAGCAATGCAGCACTTCTTGCCCGTTCTGAAAGATCGTTTCATTCAGCTTCTGTCTGATCCATCTGTCCTCAACCAGAAGCATCTTCAAAATCTTCTGTGCTCTTCTTTAGTATATGTTACCTCTGGAGCTGATAAATCAGCAAAACCCGACGGAATGGATAGAAATTCTAAAAACAGTTGTGGTCAGAGATGTACCTGCTGAAACTCTTCAAGTTGATGAAGAGGATGTACGGACAATCCAGCAAGTTTTTGGAGAGTGTTGGGGACAACTTCCTGGTGCAAATGCTGCAGCTGGAGGAACCAACTAGGGGCCGTTCTCCTCTTGACTAGCTGCTCACGAACAGGGAAGAATTGGTAGGGGAAGTAGAAGTGGGTGGCAACCTGGGCAGCAGTGACCATGAGATGGTTGAGTTCAGGATCCTGACAAAAGGCAGAAAGGAGAGCAGCAGAATACAGACCCTGGATTTCAGAACAGTAGACTTCGACTCCCTCAGGCAACTAATGGGCAGGATCCCCTGGGAGGCTAATATGAGGGGGAAAGGAGTCCAGAAGAGCTGACTGTATCTTAAAGAATCCTTATTGAGGTTGCAGGAACAAACCATCCTGATGTGCAGAAAGAATAGCAAATATGGCAGGCGACCAGCTTGGCTTAACAGTGAAATCTTTGGTGAGCTTAAACACAAAAAAGACAGTTACCTTTTCCATAACTGGTGTTCTTCGAGATGTGTTGCTCATGTCTATTCCACAATAGGTGTGTGTGGCCGATGTACATAGCAGAGGGGCATTGCTGGCACATGATGGCAAATATTACATTGGTGGACGTGCAGGTGAATGAACCGGTGATGTTGTGGCTGATCTGGTTAGGTCCTGTGATGGTGTCGCTGGTTGTAAATGTGGGCAGAGTTGGCATCGAGGTTTGTTGCATGGATTGGTTCCTGAGTTAGAGTTACTGTGGTGCGGTGTGTGGTTGCTGCTGAGAATATGCTTAAGTTTGGCAGGTTGTCAGCCTTAAACAGAAACCAACAGAACTCCACTGGCCATCACCTACAGTCCTCAGCTAAAACCTCTCCAACGCATCATCAGTGATCTACAACCCATCTTGGACAACGATCCCTCGCTTTCACAGGCCTTGGGAGGCAGGCCAGTCCTCGCCCACAGACAACCTGCCAACCTTAAGCATATTCTCACCAGCAACCACACACCTCACCATAGTAACTCTAACTCAGGAACCAATCCATGCAACAAACCTCGATGCCAACTCTGCCCACATATCTACACCAGCGACACCATCACAGGACCTAACCAGATCAGCCACAACATCACCCGTTCATTCACTTGCACGTCCACCAATGTAATATACGCCTTCATGTGCCAGCAATGCCCCTCTGCTATGTACATCGGCCAAACTGGAGAGTCCCTACATAAAAGGATAAATGGACACAAGTCAGATATTAGGAATGGCAACATACAAAAACCTGTAGGAGAACACTTCAACCTCCCTGGACACACAATAGCAGATTTAAAGGTAGCCATCCTGCAGCAAAAAAATTTCACGACCAGACTTCAAAGAGAAACTGCTGAACTTCAGTTCATTTGCAAATTTGACACCATCAGCTCAGGATTAAACAAAGACTGTGAATGGCTAGCCAACTACAAAAGCAGTTTCTCCTCGCTTGGTGTTCACACCTCAACTGCTAGAAGAGGGGCTCAGCCTCCCTGATTGAACTAACCTCGTTATCTGTAGACTGATTCTTGCCTGCATATTTATACCTGCCCCTGGAAATGTCCACTACATGCGTCTGACGGAGTATTCACCCATGAAAGCTTATGCTCCAATACATCTGTTAGTCTATAAGGTGCTATAGGACTCTGTCGCTTTTTACATGATAATTATTGTTTTCCTTAAAGCCCCAGCTCCTGGGGTCAAGTGGATCTGTGATGATTTCAGCCTTTATTCTTAAAGAAAAAGTATGTTTCTAGCCCTCATGGCTGTAGAGACAGCTTCAAAATGTGACTCCAGTACACCCTAAAGGCTAAAAAACAGAAGGCAAATAAAAGAAACATCAAATTGGGGCAATGGATTCTTCCTACACATGGGGGAGGCCCCAAGGCCCCACCCCCTCCATGGCTCCACCTCTGCCTCTTCCCCCTGAAGCCCCACCCCCTAGCCAAGCTGGAGCCGGGCCCGGAAGTCCGGACCCCACCTCGTGCCCAGGTTGGGGGCCCCGAGAGCAGCCCCTGGCTCCCCCTCAGTCCTCCCACAGGCTCCCCCTCAGGGCAGGGAGAGGGTCTGTGGCTCCCCACAGCTGCCCACATGGCTCTTATGCCAACCCAGCTCCAGCTTCTGGCCAGGCCATGGTAAGAGCCACCTGGGCAGCTGTGGAGAGCCACGGACCCTCCATCTGCCCTTGGCGGGGAGCCTGGGGGGCAGAGACACAGGCCAGGGGTGCTGTCAGGCCCTCCCACCCCGGGCAGGTGGAGGGTCTGCAGCTCCCACAGCTCTCCCTGGGCTACTCTTTCCTGGGCCAGGCTCCAGCTTCTGGCCTGGCCAGGGCCTTGGGAGGGGGAGAGGAGGGGAAGGGGGCCAGGCCTGTAGTGAAAAGTGGGAGGACAATGGCCCCTTGGCCCCCCTATTCTGCTGCCCCTGCATCAAATCTATTATTTTTACATAATCTCATGATTTTAAAGCCAATCTCATGATTTTTGAAATTTTGGGCTTGGCAATACTGGGTCGTGTAGGAGAGTTAAAAGGATATGGCTGACTTATAAATGATCCCGTGCCAAGTACCATGTGAGATCACTAAGTGGGAAGGCTGCAGGCAAGAGGGGTTTGGTGTTTTCCATCGCTCCTTTGACAGCACCTTGTGGCTAGTCAGTTTTGCTCTTTTCCCTGTATAGTCCAGGAGCAAGAGCACAAGCCTGCAACTGAGCATGTCTCACCTGAGCAGCCCCACAGCCTTCAGTGGGACCCCACCCAGGCCTAGAGTTACACATGTGCTTCAAAGTTTGCAGGCTCGTGGCTTAGCTCAGCGTCCCAGGCTGTTTGTGTGGGTCTCTCACCCAGCATTAAAAAGCTCATGAAAAGTTGACTGTAAAACCCCACACATTGGCAGGGCCATGTAGCTGTGGGGGTTGTAATGCATGGAACCACTTTTAACTCCCTTTTATAAAAGCATTGGGCACAAGAGTTGACAGGCCCCCTTGAACATGTGTGATACTTAGGGCTTGCCTACAAGGGCAGTTTGACTAGTCTCATCACACCAATACACCCCTGAATAACGGTGAGCGCTACACTGGGATAATTGTACTCATGTCATACTCCATGTGGCCAAGTACTTAGTAGGAACCATTTCCCTCATAATCTAATCAGAACATGACAGAAAAATGGCCTTGGGCTAAGGCTGCACTCAGGGACTGTTCTGGGGCTCCCAGCCCATCACCGTGGCCGTGGGGCATGCAAATCAGGGGGGCTACGTGGTTGGACAGCAAAGGGATGCCTCACTCTCATGGCTGTACAGCACACCCCCGAGCTGCTTGTGATTCTTCCATGGGAGGCAACCCAGCCTCTTTTCTCTCCCCATAGGTCAAAGGGAGAATTAGGAAGATGATGGCACAGTTAACGAGGAACGTCGTTACTTTGGCAGTGGTTGGCAAGGAATGACGACGTGTCTGTACCCGCACAAAGCAAGGCTGGCACAGGGCTTTAGCTGAGGCAGCTCAGCGCTCTCTGACTTCAAAGGAATATACAGAGTAGGTCACCTGGTCTTGTGCCGAGTGGTAGAACTGACTAAAGTGGCAATTACCGCTGCCTACCTCCCCCCCGCCTGGAGACAGGGTGTGCAAAAAGCAGCACGAACAAATCATCTTGCTCTGAAGTCTGTTTCTAGGACAGGGATTCTTGTTTAAACACATCCCCCGTTGTGTGGTATGGCAGAAGAGACCTGTTCTGAACTGCACTTGGTATAAACTGCCCTGTGCTCATTCCGGGCCGACTCCTAGCTCACTTGCACCACTGACCGGGGAGTAAAATCAATGGAGTGAAACTGGCAGAGCGGAAAAGGAGAATCAGACTCTTTATTTTCCTCCCATGGAGTTGCTTCAAACTGAAATGATTCTAACCTGAAAGACGAATCCACATAGCTGATTGGAAAGTTAAATACGCTGGCATCACCAATGCCCTGAAAGCAGCATGAGCTTGTCAGCGGTGACTGTTTGTGGGCTCCAAGAATACAAGTGCTCAGACCAATGCAGGACCCGGTCTGACTATGAGCGATAGGCCCAGGGTGTGATGAGAGATTATTTCTTTTGCAACCGTCGTGCCCAGGAGCCCCAGTCATGCATTGGGAGGCCATTGTGCCAGGCGCTCTGCAAACAGAGCCAGGCCATCCTGCATCAACGGCAACGACCTCCACGGAGAACCTGAAGGCAGCAGCTGGTGCTAGGGAGAATTCTGGGCCCGCTTCACACCCACATTGACCAGCAGTTGAGTGGTGCTGCGCTTGGCCTGGTGGACAGAACACATGCACGCGGGTTTAATCATTCACACACTGAGTAACGTTGCTGCTGCTCCTTTACCCATCTAGGGACTGTGGTGCCAACTTACTGGCAGCTCATGTTCCACGCTCAGGGCTTGAGTTACTGCTGTGGTTTTACATCAGTGTAACTTAGGGTTACCACATTTCAATCCTGTAAAAAGAGGACACTCCACGGGACCCCTTCCCCACCCCCGGCCCCGCCCCTACTCCACCCCGAGGGTGACCAGAGCAAAAAAAAAAAAACATCAGCGGCAGAGGGAGGCCCGGGAGACGCAGGGGGAGCGCGGGGCAGGGGTGAGTGAGTCCGGCCTGGCCCCGAGCGCAGGCAGGACTTGGGCGCGGTACCTGGAGAGAGAGTAGGGGGGCAGCCCGCGGGGCCAGGCGGCGGCTGTTCCTTCTCCCCACCTGGGCAGCCGGACTCGGGAGCAGCCACTGTTGCAGCTCCCACTGCTGCGGGGGGAGGAAGTGGCCAAGCACGTGGTGCTCGGCGGCTGCGGCTCTGGCGCCCGGGCCCAAACCCCCTGAGCCCAGGCCTGCTGTGGGGACCCAGCAGTGCGCACGCTGCGCCCAGCCCCTGGCCAGTCGCGTCTGGGCTGGCTGCCCAGCTGGTGCAATCCCGCGGGCGGCCCCGGGGCGGAGGCATCAGCAGCCCCGTTTGTTCCCCAGCGGGACCCGAGCGGGACAGGGGGGCTGGGGCCTGCAGCCCCCACTCCGGGGCCACCTGCAGGATTGCACCAGCTGGGTCCCCGCAGCAGGCCCGGGCTCAGGGGGTTCACGCCCCGGGTGCCAGAGCCGCAGCCGCTGAGCGCCACATGCTTGGCCACTTCCCCCCGCGGCAGTTGGAGCAGCAGCAGCGGCTGCTCCCGAGTCCGGCTGCCCAGGTGGGGAGAACGAACAGCCGCTGCCTGGCCCCGGAAAGTTGGAGACCGGGGAGGTGGCGGTCCCCTTACCATGCCTCCCTATTTTCCCGGACATGTCCTGCTTTTTGTAAATTCCTCCCGGACAGGGATTTGAGCACCAAAAAGCCGGACGTGTTCGGGAAAATCCGGACGTATGGTAACCCTAGTGTAAATTCACTGCAACCCAGGGCAGCGTGAGACTAGAGTCACCTCCGAGATCACCAGCATAAAGAGCAGACTAGTGCATTGGGGAATCGAGCCCCGAGCTGGCATTAAAGGAAGCCGAATGCACCAGCTTTTCTCTTGAATAGGAAGGTGTGGCCTACAGAGACTACAGGTTTCAGCATGCAGTGCCCCACCTTATCGCCAGTGGTTTGGAGCATTGCATGCTGGGACATGTAGTCTCCGAGGGCTGGTCAGGGCAGCCATGGCTCTGTTGTGGAATTCCAGGGCTGGCCCACAGCTATGCTTTGCGGCACATCGGTTACTCCTGGGGGAATTCTGCCACTGCGCTTGCACAGAATTTATGTCCCCTGCAGATTTCTTTGCTTCCCCACAGAAAAATGACTTTCTGATGGGGAAGCAAAGGGAAGCCACAAGAGTGGTCATGTGGCCCTCCCCAGCAGTATGATTTGGGTGCCCAGGGCAGCCAGCAGAGAGATAAATCACTGTTGGGCAGGAGGCAGGACCCACCCCCAGATTTCTCCTCCGGCTGCAGGAAGCTCTGCAAACTCCCCCCTGCCTGCTTCCTGCACCCATTGCTCCTGAGCTGCCTGGGGAGGGATCCCTGTACAGAGAGCTGCACCCCCATCTGCCCAAGCCCCATGCATCCCGCCCCCCCCCTGCCCCCCCCCGCCCACCCCCCTTCCCATCCCAACCAGAACCCCCCCCCCCAACAAGCCCCTGTGCATCCAGATCCCCATTGGAGACGGATCCCCACAGAGCTGCCCACAGCCAGATTGCCCCACACAAAATCCTCTCAACCCACACCTGGATCCCCCCACACTAAGCCCCTCCACACTTGGATCCTGCCTGCCCCACCTGGTGCATCTGGCATGGAGGGGCAGGGCCCTGGGGTGTTTCTGGGGCAGGCCCGGTCCTTGCACTGTGTCAGGGTGGGTGCAGCCTCACTGCTGAATTCGTGTCCTGGGAGAGGGGGAGCTGCACAGTGATCTCCCACCTCTGTGCGGCCAGTGGCTTCTGCTGCCCAATGCCATGCTGAAGCCTTTAAATTTATTTGACAAATAAAAGTTGCAGAACTTTCAAATATTGTACGCGGAATTTTTATTTTTTTTGGCGCAGAATGCCCTCAGGAGCAGCACAGGTACTAAATAATCAAAGTCCCTGGCTAACCTCAGTTTGAAAGCTGCTTCCCTAACACCTAGCCCAGGGCTCCTCAGTGCTACTACAATACAAAGGACAAAACCTGGTAAGTGAAACTTCTTTCACAACTGTTTAGTTCCTCCCCAGCCCCCATGGGGGCACCCGGACACTGCATTAGCTCTGCTAAGCCAGAAGGGTGTTGCCAGCCATCCCATTTTGAACAGAGACTGTGGGCACAATTAAAAACTGTACTCACCTGACCGTCCCATGGCTCAGAAGCATTGGCATATGCAGGCCTGGCCAGCCCAGGGACACACATTGCTAGAGAGCAAGAAGATTTTGCTGCAGATGTTCTGCTGCAATCTTTGCACATTCCTCCTCACCTGCACTTGTGCTTTCCACTGGCTTTGTTCCAAGCCACCCGGGAGTATTTCATTTCCGGCATGGCAGGTGTTTGTGGGGGAGTAACTCAGCGCCCTTCACACACAGGAGGAGGAGTTGTGGATGTAGCTCTCTCCTGAGCATTGGTCCCACATTTTTTCTGACCAAGGCAGAGATTTCCCATTGGACACAAGCTTAGGGACATTTTTGCCATTCGTGACCAAATGCTCTGCCTATTTTCCTGAGTGGCAGCCAACTAGCGCCGCAGGTAAAGCCCCGGAGAGGGAGCCCAGCCAGCCACATCTTACCAATTCAGCCCAGGGAAGGCTGCCCTTAAGCCTGTGGTAGTGAAATGGGGCTTAGGCTCTGTGTTGACCCCTCTGCTCCAGGGAATAAAGCACAGAGCAGGTTTGGTGCGAGGAAGCTGGGACACAGGGGTCAAGCCCATCCCCCATAGGACTCCATCGGCTGCAGGTGGTGACACCAGGGCTGAGTTCAGAGTGCCATCCAACTGGCTTACAGCTCAGGCAGCTCGGCTGGCACAGCTGCTGGTTTAAAAGCATCCTTGTCTCTGACTCTCATTGCCCATAGCACTAGCGTTAGTGTTTTATTTTACTCGGCAGTAATGCAAGGAACCCACAGGCCCATATCTGGCAAAGGATGCGCTTAAGCAGTTAGCACAAGGCTTTGAGCACAGCTAGATGGCCCACCAGTCACCCTGACTTTTGGGGAACCGGGATTCTGGGAAAGGTACGTTTAAGGGGTAGTTTGTGCCAGGGAACCTCAACACCATGGAACTGATACTAGCCTTGGATATTTTAGGATAAAATGTTGGCAAATGCTTAACTGCAAACTTGCATTGACAACGAATTGACATATATGGTAATAAGCCAAACTCGTTCATATATATGTACTGACCTATAGGCTAAGGGCACCTCTAGATTTAGGGTGAGGAAGATAGAGATGGACCAGGGAGGCTGGGCACTTGAGTGACTACTCATGACAGCCCTAGGCCCTAGAACAGGCCAGACCACCATGTAAGAAAGGTCGTTGTTGGCTGGTTAAGTGAGTGAGTGATCTGGATTGGTCTGGGCCATGCCAGGGACAGGGCCGGAGCTTGTCTCTTACTGCCAGATCTCCAAGGAGGGCTGAGTATATGAGTACATGGGATGGTACAACAGCAAACCCTATGTGACGTTATTGATATAATCTGGGACCATATAGATCATTGTTGCAACCAAGGTCCTGTAGTGGCACCCAAATCTTGTATAAAGGGGGTCAAATGGGGTGTCTAAGACAAGGTTATGGTTTACTGGTTATGATTATGCTGTCTATATGTGTGTATCAATTTTGTAGTTGAAGTTATGAATATTGGCTCCGTACTGTCTGTATTTCAAACTTATGCTATGCTTCTGGGTGACATCCCAGACAAGCTGGTGTTAGCTCTGCCTAGCCTGCTTGATGGCCCATTAAGGACCATCAGCTATACAATGGACCCACTGAGAGAAGGCAAATATGCCTTGAGACTCAGCAAAGTATGCAGCGACTGGCCCATGTGACTCCAGACTCCATTTTGCTGTAATTTTCCACAGTAAGAACAAAGAGGTGTTCTTACACCTGGAAAAGACTAGAAAAGGCTGATGCCTCATCTCCATTTTGTCTTCAATCCTGCTTCTTACCTCTGGAGGGACTTTGCTACAAGATGAAGCTTTGAACAAAGGACTGAGGACCATCCCAGTTGGGGATGCATTCCAGAGACTTGATTTGAACCTGCAGTTTATTCTATCTCTGCTGCAAGCCTGAACCAAGAACTTTGCCATTACTGTATGTAATTGATTCCATTTAACCAATTCTAACTCTCATCTCTATCTTTTTCCTTTTATGAATAAACCTTTAGATTTTAGATTCTAAAGGATTGGCAACAGCGTGATTTGTGGATAAGATCTGATTTGTATATTGACCTGGGTCTGGGGCTTGGTCCTTTGGGATCAGGAGAACCTTTTTTCTTTTACTGGGGTATTGGTTTTCATAACCATTTGTCCCCATAACGAGTGGCACTGATGGTGATACTGGGAAACTGGAGTGTCTAAGGGAATTGCTTGTGTGACTTGTGGTTAGCCAGTGGGGTGAAACCGAAGTCCTCTTAGTCCGGCTGGTTTGGTTTGCCTTAGAGGTGGAAAAACCCCAGCCTTGAGCTGTAAGTGCCCTGTTTTAAGCAATTTGTCCTGAATTGGCACTCTCAGTTGGGTCCCGCCAGAACCGCATCGTTACACCCTAACTTGGCATTACTGCTCTTTGTGTGGTTTGGAGCATGTGTGTCTTTACTCATTGTGCTAATGAAAGTGGTTAAAGCTTTGCTCTGCCCTCAGTGTGAGTGTCTTCCTTGTTTACCCTGGGGTTCCCAATCAGGTACTGAACTCGATAAACCATGACTCTGTTGGGCCTGATTCTGGGCATAGAGCCCTACAATCCGCACCTCTTAAAGCAGAATTAACTGGAAATGGATAATCATCAATAACCACGCAAAGACTCAGGAACACTCCGTGCCTTCCTCAGAAAAAGGCAAGATTTGTCAGTACAGACACTCGGCCCCAGCTCTCGATTTCAGCTGGCATCTGGCCCCATAACAGGCTGCGCAGTGCACTCGACAGCCCCTTCCATCACTGCTGAGGCAACGCCAGGACTTCTGGCGACCCTGCGTGATGACATTGGGCAGCAGAGTGACAGAGCTAGAGAGCCAGAGAGAACCACAGGCTCTGCCTGTGTCCTGCAGCCCCCATAAAGAATCCCTTTTGTGCTTACAACAGCCTGGGCCTGTCGCTTTCCTGCTAGCGAGACTTGGCTGAACTGAAACCCTGTCTGAACACGGCCAAACTTTGGGGTGTTTGGACCCTGACTTCAGAGTGGACCTTTCTCTATGGGAAGTCATGATCAGAGGGCACAAATTTGAAAAGGAAAAGAAAGGAACCTGCTTTCTTGTTCTTTCCAAGCCCCTTGCTTCCCTGCCAAAGGGACATATCAAATCAGCTCTCTCCAGGCACTGCCTATGTGGCGTAGAGAGAACTCCTGTCTCCAGCAGGTTACTGTAGCTGCTGGCAGGTCTTGTGAGAATCAGACCTATGCATTAATCCACCGGCCTCTGCTGCAGTCCCAGGGCGCGAGCGGGTGAGGCCCTAAGCAGGCTGTGGCTAACAGGCTGGGTCATGGGCTTGGATGCAGAGGGGAACCTGGTCGATTTCAGGGGGCTTAGAAAAGGGAAAGCACAAACCACTGTGACTGAGTTTGGAAACAGTCATTTGGAGAGACATGGACCACGTGGAAACCCAGAGATGCGGGTCAGCCTGGCCGGACACAGGAATCAGGCAAATGCGTCGTTTAAAAACACACCTGTATTTGGCGATTTCTTTTGGAGGGAATGTTAACTTCAGAGTTTGTTTGTTTAAAAAAGCAACAGCTCAAGTTAAAAGTGTATCTGATAAGGCCACAAGGAGTTGTCGGGGCACAGGGTTCACCAGGGGGTGGCGGCGAGGTATCCTGCAGCAAAGGCAGCGGGGCTGAGTCTCCCCTAGAGGTCGATGTCTGTGCTGCCCGACGAGGTCTTCAGTGGGACAGAATCGAACCCATCCGACGTCCTCTGGAAACAGCAACAGAGAGCAGTTGTCAATAGGCTCCGGTCAGCGCATCTCACCCTGCGCCAAGGAGCGCCTCCCATTGACTTATACGCCCACAGTGCCTAGGAGCCCGCTGCTGGAGCAGGACCCTTGGCACTAGGCGCTGTACGAACACACAACACAAAGGTGATCCCAGTCCTAATAGCAATCTGGGAAGGGCAGGATGGTTGCGACCACCTGGCACCTGTTTGTGACCCCCCAGGTCACGCCCCTAGGCTGAGGGCCCTGGTTTAGACAGAATTTCTCTCATCAGCTGGCAAAGGCCCAGACAGCGAGCCGACGGCCGGAGAACAGCGACAGCCCTGTACGCGAGGCTAGTGTGCCTTTCTCTCCAGCGGCCACCCTGTCTGCTAACACACCCTACAGTCCGCCGCTCCAGCCCCACAGCTGCTTTCCCCACTGCTCTGTGTGCCCCTCCCCCCACCCCAGCCTTGGGGGGGGTGCATGAGGAGACCGGGGGGTTCCAACCCTGCCTTTGTGAGCAGAGCTGCGCAGGTGGAAATAAGCAACACCTCCCACACCCCCGGGACTGTCACTGCATTGTGTGTAGACGTGCTGATGCCCCAGAGCCTGATCCCTGCAGCCTGGGCTGCCCAGGGAGACTCAGCTGGACCCAGCCAGGAGGGGCAGCGGGGGCAGGGAAGTGGGGAAGGAGAAGCTGGTGGGAAGGCAGCAGAGCTCCACGAACCAGCACCGACTCCAGGCCGGGACTGTTCTGGGCTCATTTCCAGAAGTGCTGAGTGTCCACGGCTCCAGCCCAGGGAGCTGCAGGGCTCAGCGCCAGCTGTCAGACCCCCAATCTGCCAGCAGGGGGCTGCAAGCTGGGGAGGCCTCCGAGCAAATGGGGGGAGGCTGGTGGATAGGGTTACCATATTTTAATAGTCCAAAAAGAGGACACTTGGGCCCCGCCCCCACCCCAACCCCGCCCCAGCCCCGACTCCGCCCCTTCCCCAAAGTCCCTGCCCCGACTCCGCCCCCTCCCCTGAACGCTCCGCCGCCCTGCTCCTCCCCTTCCCCTGCTTCCTGCGAATCAAATGTTTGCAGGAAGCCTGAAACAGGCAGGCAGCAGGTAAGCTGGGGCTGGGGCGGTGGGGCGCGAGGAGGCGCGGCGCGAGGAGGTGCGGCCCAGTCCGGCCCCCCCGGCCGAGCGGCTCCCTCTGGCGGCCGGCCCCAGCCAAGAGGCTCTGGCCCCGGCGTCTCCGGCCCGGCTCGGCTCGGGCCCTGGGGCGCCGGCCCCAGTTCCGGCTGAGCGCGCCAGCCCTGGCCCTGGCCGAGCGGCGCGGCTGGTGGCCGAGCACCCACAGCCCCAGTTCCAGTGGCTCCGGCCCGGCTCGGCTTGGGCCCCGGTTCCGGCCGAGCAGCTACGGCCCAGCCCCGGCCCCGGGCGAGTGGCGCCGGCCGGCGGCCGAGCGCCCCCAGCCCCGGTCCCAGCGGCTCCAGCCCGGCTCGGCTCGGGCCCCGGTTCCGGTCGAGTGGCTCCGGCCTGGCCCCGGCCCCGGCCCTGGCCCTGGCCAAGCGGCGCCGGCCGGCGGCCGAGCACCGCCGGCCCCAGCAGCTCCAGCTCCAGCCCCAGCGGCTCCAGCCTGGACCCAAGCCCCACGACCCCTCCCTATTTTCCCGGACATATGGTAACCCTACTGGTGGATTCAGGCCTTAGGAGCTTCCAGCCCCCATCCCCCACCCCAAAGATTCATTGATCCTCCCTGCTGCCCACTGCCCCTCCAGCCCCAGCACAAGCCGTACCCTTCCCTCAGCTCAGCACGGGATGAGACGGGTGAGCTGAAGGGCCAAGGGAGAAGCATCCCACAGTGAGACTCCTCCGGGCCTGCCTCCATCCCTCCTGCATCTGGCCCCCTCTGGCCGAGGGTCCTGGAGGAGCCTCATCTCCCAGCTGGGGTGAGCCGGAGGGGCAGCACATGGCAGGTGGGAGGATGGCAACAGATGCAGGGTGTGGAGCCTCTGAGTGCTGCTGAATGGACACACAACCAGGGCTGGAGGCGAGCCCCGCATTAGCAGCTTACTCCTAGAAATATATCACTTTCGTTAGCGCTTCTCTAGCGCCAGCTACCCGAGAGTCCCCAGGAACTAGATAAAATAAGACCCAGCCTGAGACCTGCCCTGGCACAGGGGTCGGTCTCATTAGCCCCATTTCGGGGATGGGGAAGCTGAGGCCCAGAGATGGGCAGTGACAGTATGTCTGCTGCAGAGCTGGGAGTCGAGCGCTGGCAGGCCCACGCTCATTTGTTATCCGGGTTACGGGAGCCTCGAAAGGCCCCAACCAGGCCTGAGGCCTAGTTGTGCCGGGTGCTGCACAGCAGGAGACAGGCCCTGCCACGGGAGGGCAAAGAGAGGGGAAGTGACTTGCCCAAGTTCACCCTGCAGCTTAAAACCCAGGTGTCCGGGCTCCCCGCTCAGAACCCTACACCACGCTGCATCCCAGCACATCCCGAGCAAGCTGCTCTGTTCCTGAACGCAAGGCAGAGCTGATGCCATGTCTCTCTCTACCTGGGGGCCACCTCCTGCTCTTACTTATTGGCATTGCCCCTACAGACTCATACAGCTGAGAGGGAAAAAGACAGTTACCTTTTTCCATAACTGGTGTTCGAGATGTGTTGCTCGTGTCCATTCAACTTAGGTGTGTTAAAAAAGTATGGATTGGATGAATGGACTATAAGGTGGATAGAAAGCTGGCTAGATTGTTGGGATCAACGGGTAGTGATCAACGGCTCGATGTCAACTTGGCCGGTATTGAGCGGAGTGCCCCAGGGGTTGGTCTTGGGGCTGGTTTTGTTCAACATCTTTATCAATGATCTGGATGATGGGATTAATTGCACCATCAGCGAGTTCGGAGATGACAGCTGGGGGGAGAGGTAGGTAAGCTGGAGGGTAGGGCTAGGATACAGAGGGACCTAGACAAATTGGAGGATTGGGCCAAAAGAAATCTGATGAGGTTCAACAAGCACAAGTGCAGAGTCCTGCACTGCTACAGGCTGGGGACCGACTGGCTAAGCAGCAGTTCTGCGGAAAAGGACCTGGGGATTACAGTGGATGAGAAGCTTGATATGAGTCAGCAGTGTGCCCTTGTTGCCAAGAAGGCCAACAGCATATTGGGCTGTATTAGTAGGAGCATTGTGAGCAGATCGAGGGAAGTGATTATTCCCCTCTATTCGGCACTGGTGAGGTCACATCTGGAGTGTTGCATCCGGTTTTGGGCCCCCCACAACAGAAAGAATGTGGACAAATTGGAGAGAGTCCAGCGGAGGGCAACGAAAATGATCAGGGGGCTGGGGCACATGACTTACGAGGAGAGGTTGAGGGAACTGGGTTATTTAGTTTGCAGAAGAGAAGAGTGAGGGGGGATTTGATAGCAGCCTTCAACTACCTGAAGGGGGGTTCCAAAGAGGATGGAGCTTGGCTGTTCTCAGTGGTGGCAGATGACAGAACAAGGAGCAATGGTCTCATGTTGCAGTGGGGGAGGTCTAGGTTGGATATTAGGAAACACTATTTCACTAGGAGGGTGGTGAAGCACTGGAATGGGTTACCTAGGGAGGTGGTGGAATCTCCATCCTTAGAGGTTTTTAAGGCCCGGCTTGACAAAGCCCTGGCTGGGATGATTTAGTTGGGGTTGGTCCTGCTTTGAGCAGGGGATTGAACTAGATGACCTCCTGAGGTCTCTTCCAACCCCAATATTCTATGATTCTATGTGATCCTGTGACAGCAGGTCCGGTTGGTTTGGCAGGGGCCCCGGAGGGATCGCTGCCAGGCTCGACAGCATCCCAAACCAGTGCTGGCGAGGCCACGCCGGGGCAATCATGATAACCTGCACCTTGTCTCTCTTGATTTTTGCTAGGACCTTGCTGGTGAGCGAAATCAGAGGGAATGCGTACATCAGGCTTCCTGCCCATGGTAGGAGGAAGGCATTGGAGAGGGAGCCCTTGCCCAGACCCCATCTGGAGCAAAACCTGTGGCACTTCCTGTTCTGCCTGGTGGAGAACAAATCCACTTGGGGAATTCCCCACCTCTGGAAGATGGTGCCGGCTACCTCTGGGTGGAGCACTCATTAGTGGTGAGAGGAGACGTCCCTGGTTAGATGATCTGCTAGTGTGTTCCTGGCACCTGGAAGGTGATATGCTTGTAGATGGATTCTGTGGTCGATGAAGAAGTCCCAGAGACGGAGTGCCTCTTGGTAGAGGATCGCGCTCCCCATTCTCTGTTCATGTAGAACATCGAGGCCGTGTTGTCCGTGAGGACTCTGACCACTCTGCCCGACAGGTGAGGTAGGAAGACCACGCATGCTCTGCGCACCGCCCTGAGCTCTTGGACGTTTAAGTGTAGCATCATTTCCTCTGGGGACCACGTACCCTGGGGCTGGAGAGTGCCGAAGTCTGAGGCATCTGAAACCAACTCGACTGAGTGAGGAGTGCTGACGAAGGGAACTCCTTCCAGGACTTTCTCAGGGTTGGTCCAGCATCGCAGTGAGGTATCGTCGTGGGGTTGTAACCACCTTTTCCAGGTGGTCTCTTGACTGGGAGTAGACCGTCACCAGCCATTGCTGCAGGGGCTGCATCCAGAGCCTGGCGTGGCGCACCAAATATGTGCACACTGCCATCCTAGGAGGTGCAGGCAAACCCTGGCTGTGGTCAGGGGAAATGTGGTTCCGCGATGAGGTCCGTCAGTGCCCTGAAACTCTCCAGCGGCAGGAACGAGTCGAGCACTGCTCCGATGAACTATCCTCTGTACTGGAACTAACGTGGATTTTATGTCATTTACCAACAGGCCGAGGTGACGGCAAGTGGCTAACAGCATCGTGACGTGCCTTTAGACCTGGAGCTGCCTCTGACTAGCCAGCCTTCGAGGTACGGGTAGATCTGGACACCCCGACGTCTGAGGTAAGCTGCCACCACTGACATGCACTTGGTAAATACCCGTGGGGCTGTCGCTGGGCCAAACGGGAGGACTGCGAACTGATAGTGCTTGGGACCAGTGGAAGCGTCTGTGTCCCTTGAAGATGGCGATGTGGAAGTACGCATCCTTCAGATCGAGGCGGTGTACCAGTCTCCCGGATCCAGGGAGGGGATGATGGAGGCCAGGGAGACCATGCAGAACTTCAGCTTCGCTAGGAAGCAGTTCAAGTCTCGCAGGTCCAGGATAGGTCGCAGACCACCCTTGGCCTTTGGGATTAAAAAGTAGCGGGAATAGAACCCCCTGTTCCTGTACTCCAGAGGAACGACCTCCACCGCACCTAGCTGCAGTAACCCCTCTACCTCCTGTGCGAGGAGACTCATGAGAAAGGTCCTTGAAGAGAGACGGGGAGGGGGGATGGGAAGGAGGGGTAGAAAGCAACTGAAGGGTGTAACCCCGCGCCACCGTACTCAGGACCCATTGGTCTGATGTTGTAGATGCCCACGCAGGGGGGAGAGGAGAAAGGTGGTTGGCAAAAATAGGGGAGGGAGGATCCTGGGAACAGTCCGGTAGGTCGTCCTCAGGCATACCCTCAAAACGAGCGCTTGCCACCTGTTTATTGTGGGTCGAGCTCGACTGAGAGGCTGTTGGCTAGGACGCCACTTGTAGCCTCTGGATTTCTTATGGGGGGGCTTCTGGTGAGGGTGGCTCCCTTGGCCCTTAGGCTGCTGTGGCTTGAACCGCTTGCGGGCAGGGCCGGGAACATACCGGCCCAGCATTTTAAGGATCATGTGAGAGTCCATGAGGCCATGGAGTGTATTGTCCGTCTGTTCTGCAGACAGGGCTTGCCCATCGAAGGGAAGGTCTTACATCGACTGCTGAGCCTCCGTGGACAAGGCAGAGAGGAGCAGCCAGATGCCCGGCGCATGGCGATGGTTTGAGCGGCGGTGTCTGCTGCATCCGATGCCACCTGAAGCGTTGCCCTGGCCGCAGTCCTGCCCTCCTCCATGATTGCCCAGAACGCCTTCCTAGAAGTCTCAGGGAGGGAGCCCTCGAACTTGGCCATGGCTTGCCACGTTAAAATCATAGCATCCCAGGAGGGCCTGGTGGTTGGCCACCCTCAACTGGAGACTAGAGGATGAATAAACCTTACGGACAAACAAGTCTAATCTCTTGGAGTCTGTTCCTAGGGGTAGCCCCGGGTTGACCCTATCGCTCCCTGTGGTTAACTGCCTCTACCACTAGGGAGCTGGGAGCAGGGTGGGTGCACAGGTACTCATGCCCCTTGGGTGGCACAAAGTACTTGTGCTCAGCCCCCTTGGAGATGGGGGGCAGGGAGGAGGGAGTTTGCCACAGGGCATTGGTGATCTTTGAGACCTCTTCATGAAGGGGCAGAGCCATCCTGGCTTGTGCCCTGGAGCAGGCAACATTGAAGAGAGAGTCCGAGGGCTCCTCTAACTCCTCCGCCTGAAGACCCAGGTTGGCGGGGACCCGCTGCAGTAATTCCCATTGCACTTTAGCATCATCCGGAGGAACCGGGGGAGGGGGCCCCATTATAGCCTCGTCTGGCGACAACGAGGAAGATGCCAGTGCCGTAGGGTCCTCCACAACCATTGGTGGCCCAGTGGCTTGCTCCCCTGCTCCCTCTTGGACCTGCGGGGTCTTCATGCCTGAGGCTTCGTGCACCGGAGGAGGGCAGGAGAGAGAGGCAGCTGGTCTCTCCGAGGCTCTGGACACCGAGCGGGCGGCCTGGGAGGGCTGGGTGAACCCCCACGGGTTTCATGGGTACCACAGGGCCAGTTTCGGTGCCGACAATGTAGCCGGTATTGCTGGTACTGGAACTTGTACCGCCATCTGGGAACCTCGCTCCGAACCAGGGCTGGGTCCTGAGTGGTCGCTCCCAGGCAACCAGGACAGAGCGGAACAGTGGCTCTGCCCCAACTGGTGTCAGTCACTCCCCCTGGAGTCTGATCTGGAGCGGAGTCTTGGGGACCGGTGGCGTTCAACGGATCCGCAACAGCCTGGAGCCGGCGATCTACATCTCACACTTGACGGACGGTACTGGGATGAGGAGCGGGATTGGGAGCTGGAACGGGCCTGGTGCCGGGAAGTGCCCGCCCGCGGTGATGCCCTCCTAGGGGATCGATGACAGTCCAAGGAATGGTAGAGTCTATCCCTCGACGGTTCCTGGAGCGGAACCGTGGTCTCAGAGATACCAGGTGCTGGGCCCGGTACACCTGCCCGGGGGCGCGTGCCTCCAGAGGTCTGTGCCCGGTCGCTGGCAAGTTGCACCTTGAGCCTCTCTGCCCGTGCCCAAGGTCTTGGGACTGAATGGGGCTGCGCTGCGTCTGCCTTTCATGGTCAGAGGCGTGGCGGCTACGGGAGGGCGAGCGCTGGCAGGACGTCCCCTGCGACGGGGAACGGTGTCGCTGAGGTGGGGACCGTGATGGTCCGAACGCGGGTTTACCCCATGACTGGGGAACTGTAGGAGCAGGTGTGGGCGGCACTGGGAGGGTCATGATCTCCTGTGCCACCTGCAGGGCCTCTGGCGTGGACAGTATCCGGAGCTAGCGGAGGCCTCTGCCGCTATCCGGGGTGGCCGGCGGAGAGCGGGCCGGGGTACCCCACTCAACCGGAGCTTGGGCCCGAGATCCTGACAGGGGTGAAGACTTGCCTGGCACGGGACCTTGCTCGCACCCAGTCTTATCCTTTCCCTTGTGGGAGGTTGGAGACTGATCTTGCACCGTCTTCTTGGCCGGCGCAACAGATGGGGACCTGTGCCGGCCAGGTCACGGTGCTCGGTGCCGAGTCAGAGCGTTGCTCCGGTGCCGGGGTGAGGGCCGACTCCATAAGGAGCGCTCTTAAATGAATATCGCTCTCCTTCTTAGTCCTTGGCTTGAAGGACTTGCAAATTTTGCACTTTTCACTAATGTGCCCTTTCCCCAAGCAACGTAGACAGCTGCTGTGTGGCTCACTAACGGGCATGGGCCTCTTGCAGCGATTGCAGGGCTTAAAGCCTGGGGATCGGGGCATGCTCCGTCCCAAGGCAAAGTCCCGTTTCAGGACCTACGAAGTCTCTAACTATAGCTAAGGGATTTACTAACACTAACAGAAAACTACACACACTATAAAACAAGGATTAACGAGTTTGTACGAACAAGAAAGCAACAGCACTAGCTGAAGCAGCAACAGTTCCAGCACCGTCACTGGCGGCAAGAAGGAACTGAGGGTGCGGGGAGCCGGCGGCGCCCTATATACCGCAGCGTATGCGCACCACTCCAGGGGGCGCCAGAGCCGGTACCCTACGGACACTGCTGAGGGAAAACACCTCCGGCACCGGTGCATGTGGCGAGCGCACACCTAGGTTGAATGGACACGAGCAAGCACTCCAAGAAGTAACAGCCCCATGAACAATGCTGGGGTGGGAAAGTGGGTTCCAGTCCCAGCGATCACGGGCGGCACTCTGGGGGCAGGAGACTCCAGCGACGGATCCGGGACAGACCCAGGGCCCAGCACTGCTGCCTTGCGGCCCAGGCTGGGGAAATGGGCAGAACCTGTGGAGTTTATTTGTATTTCAGCACATTACTGGGGACTGCAAAGTGGTTCATTGTAACCCTGCAGGTGAGAACACTATAATCCTACATCAGCAGGGCAGGGGTGCGGCTGTGGGGCTACAGGCATTAGCACAGGTGAGGGAGGGCGCCAGGGCAGTCAGTACCACACAGCTGTTAGGTACTGAGACAGCCTTGGGTGTCAGGCATCAGGGATCTGAAAGCGAGAAGATTCCTGGTGTAACTGCTTCCCCACTGGCTAGATGGAGGAGCTGCTCAGCATGGGAAGACAGCTTCAGCTTCTATTTGCAAAGCCCCAGTGGTTGAGATGCACAAAGCAGGGAGACACAGGGGCTGGGACAGGAGCCCTGCAGGGAAAATCCCAGGACCAGTTAAGCTTGGGGAGAGCTTCCAAGAGACTGGGGTATGTCTGCACTAGGGCGTCCAGGCAGCAAGTGTGAAAAATTGGGACAGGGGGTGGAGGGTAATAGGAGCCTATATAAGACAAAGCCCCAAATATCGGGACTGTCCCTATAAAATCGAGACATTTGGTCACCCTAGTCTGCACTAGGCCCTGTTCAGAGCAGACCAAGAACTCCCTGATCACACCCGGGGATTCCCATCCCTCCTGTCTTTCACTAGGGCACTAGGCCCCATCTGTCCTCCAGCCCTTTGCTCACTGCAGCTCTGGGGACGGGCATGCAAGGAGTGTGTGTGAGATCAGCGAGTGCTGTGGGGAGCCAGGGGCTCTTAGAAACATTAGCGGTTCCTCCAAATCCCCGCTGGCAAACTGGGTTGGGAAAGTGGGGCCCAGAGGTGTTGGTGGCTTGCAAATGGTCTGCGTCTAAACTGGGAAAGGAACCCAGGAGTCCGGACTCTGAGGCCTGTGCCATAACCACAAGACCAGCGTCCCCTCTGCCACTCCATGAGCACCCCAGCAGCGTTTCTGCCCATCCTGTCAAAGCAAGAGGGTTCAAAGGCTCGCCTGTGATCTGGGGAGCTGGTGACGGCTGCTGCCCCCAGCAACGGCACAGGGGACAGGCACCCACCTTGTAAGTGAAGGACTTTATCTTGCCAAAGAGAGACTTCTTGCTGGTGAATATCAGATCATCTTCCACATCTTCCCCCTCCATAATGGCACAGCTGTCGGCGGCTGGCAGCTCACTGTCCTTGGCAGTCGAGTTCATCACCATCTTGGAATATTTATACTCCAACCTTCAGGGGAAGGAAGAGCAGAGTGGATGGCCCGGGCCCTTTGTGTGGGCACCCCAGAACTATACACAAAGGGATCTGTGTACTGGAAGGCCCTGGTTTTCAGAGGGTGCAGGGTGGTAAAACCATCAAAAGATCTGGAGTGCAGTAAAAACGGGGATGCAGACACTGATCTCCCTGGGACAGCGCTGCCTGGCGGCTCTGGGAGTGGTGGCTCCTGGCAGCCCTTGTCCGCAGCTCCCTGGGGGCATCCCGCTGAGGTGGAGTTTGTGCGAGCGGCTGGGATGTGCTGTATTCTCCAGGGTGCGGAGGCCAGGCAGCCACTTGAGCTGGTAGGTCAGGGCATCAGGAGGCAGCCGAGCCTGGGATCCAGCAGCAGGGAGCGAGCTGCGTGGGCTCAACGGGGGGATGTGTCCAGTGAGACTGCCCCCGGCCAGGGTTTGTATCCAGCCCGCAGCAAGTGGGTCTGTCCCTGGCAGGGCCCTATGCAACCTCCCTGGAGACTGCAATGAGCAGGTAGTTCTAGTGCTAGGCACTACAGGGCACCACTTTCCTCTCCCAGCCACATGCTGAGCACTGCCTGTTCCAGCAACTCGTCCAAGCTGGGAGTCGATTGGATGGGACACCCCCAGAGCAGGTGGTGCTGGCAAGCAGGGGACACTCCTCCCTGGGAGTCAGGACTAACCCCAGGGGAAGAGCCAGGCGGCAGCCCTTTAACAGGGTGGCAGCTACTCACTTTTGGTTTTTCTTCCAGAAGTAGCAGGTCATGACAGTCAGCAGGACGGCCGCGCAGGTCCCGGCCGAGATCCCCACCTTGAGCCAGAAATCCATGGTTTTGCAGATGCTGACTTTCTGCTCTGGGAGGGGGATGCCGCCTGAGCACAGCTTTGGCTCCCGCCACACGTACGTGGTTCTCTGCAGGGGGCACACAGACAAGCCCTCCCTTCAGTCCCACACGTCCCAGGAGTGTGGGGGTGCAGCCAGGCCCCCGGAGCAGCACTGTGCTGAAGGGAGTCCGTTCCTTCTGGGGCAGCCCTGGCAGGAACACACCCAGTAGCTCTGGGCTTGCTCTCTGCTCCCTTCAGGCCCTGCCGGACCATTGTTCACCGCCTCAGCAGCTCCTGATTCACCCTGGCTTCCACTCAGAGGCAAGGACTGGGAAGGGCACTGATTCCCAGGGACTTGTGGGAATTTCCCATGGAATTGTGGGAGTCTGGCCTCTGCTACAAGCCCTCTAGGCTCCCTGAAGACCTGCTGGGCTCTCCCAGAATGCTTTAGGGCATTGGGGACTAAGAACCCTGCGGCAGCATCACTGCAGTGCTGCGTGCAGATAGTGTGGACACAGGGCACGGCTGCTGCCAGGAACAGCACGATGAGGGTGGGCCCCCTGCATTGCTGGTGCGAGCCCATCAGCTCGCTTACCTACCACTCGCTTCTCCCGCCAGCTGGACATACCCCTCCCCGCCCCAGCCCATGGAGACGCAGCTCCATCGCGTGAGAGCTCACCTGGATCCCGCCGAGGCAGGCGCTGACGATGGCGTGGTAATCGTAGACGGAACAGAGGGGGCAGGCTGTGGAGGTCTCCCAAAGGAAGTGGAATATGCACCCGTCACACGTCCCATCAGGGCATTTACTGTCAGGAGAGATGAGGAGGATCCTGAGCCGCCAGCCCCAGTCGCTGCCTGCAGCACCATGTGACCAGGCAGGGCTGCAGGCGAGCTTCAGCGTGACTCCAGGCACAGCGTGCTTAGTGTCCAAGCCCAGGGGCCTGGCTGGCAGCTAAGCTGAGCTCTCTCCGGCTTGGGCACCATCCCCAGCGATACAGATCCTGCTGGCCGCTTTCCACCACCAGTCGCACCCTGGTGACACACCAGGCTAGCCGAGGCCACAATGCAGCTCTGCACTGGATCGTCACTCACAGCTCTATTGCTCAAATGTGACGCAGGAACGACCCTGGCTGGCTCAGCCATGGCCGGGCCCAGGGGGCTAACGGGAGCGAAGAGCAAAGAGAACTGGCTGTAATCCCTCCCTTGGTCAGCAGCTTGGACGCACTCACACAGGGACACATGCACAGAGGAACACCACAGCACCCCAGGAAGGTGGCAGAGCCGTGGGGGAAGCTCCCTGCTGTGACAGGCCGGGCCATGTTCTGCAAACCCGGCTCTAGTTTGGTTACAGAAACAGCCTCCCAAATCCTTGCGCACATCCAGACAGCCCGGGAACCAGGGCCCACATCTCCAAGCGTGGCCACTGAGTTGGGCTGGCTGTGTTTCTCAGTGCCCAGGCATGGAGATGCCAGGTGCCCACAGCTTCAGCGGATGCCAACAGGAAACGTGCTCAGGGCTTCTGAGAAACGGGCCTGAGGGTCACAATTTGGCCACCCAAACTCAGCAGCCATTTGTGAAAATGCAGCTGTTTCTATCCGCGGCAAGATCCCAGAGTGGCGGGTTTGGAGAGGAACTGTGAGCTCTGTGCCCAGCAAGCACCAGATACTACCCATATCCAGAAGCTGGGCTGGAAACGCTGACCTGTTTGTGAACAGCAGGCCTGGATGTGCCAGAGGAGAAAGCTGAGGCTGACGGAGGCTGATGGAGGCTGGAGAAAGGACACAGGTCAGGCCTGGGGGGAGTGAACAGGACCCGGCACTGCCCCAGCACAGTCCAGGGGAGCTTGGCTGAGGAGCAGGGCCAGTTTGGACCTAGGGCTGGCCTCAGTCTAGCTCACAGATTTGAAAGCAGCCTTCAGGTTGAGCCAGCTGCTGCCCAGGGGCCTGGGAAAAGAATCTGGCTGTCCTGTACAGGGTGGGGAGAACCCCTTCCACACCGCCTGTGGCCGCACTCCCAGCCTGCCCTTCCCTCCCTTGCCAGGGGGTTTTTCACAAGCAACACCCTGCAGCGGAGGCAGCTGGAATTTGGGCTGGGAAATGCTTCTGTGAGGTGGCCTGAAGCTCATTCGCAGCAGAAGGAGAGAGGGGAGGCCCAGAGACGGCAGCTCCCAGCATGCAACGCTCCATCTTGAGCCATGTGGCTGGGCCAGCTGGTTTTCTCAGACATTTTGCACCACTACCAAGACAGGTCCCTCCCCTCTGGGGGCAGCGCTAGTGCAGGGAGGGCTCCAAGGGCCAGCTCAGCCAGCTCACAGTGGCTCTGTATGCCGCAGTGGCACCTTGTCTACACTAGGGCTCCTGCTGTTGCTGCCAAGTGTGGGGCTGCACGACTGGGAACAGTGCTGCTGGGGGCTTTCAGAAGGCTGAGGGCAGCTGGCTCCATGGCGTGCCTACTGGACACAGCTCTCCACCAGCTGGCAAGCTGCCACTGCAACCCGTCGCTGGGTAAACTATGGACACCAAACAGATCAACACCCTGTGATGCAAACAGCCCAGGGCCTGGCAGCCTGTCCTGCACATTACTCCATCTCTGAGCGGTTCTGCCTTGTACTGAGCCAGAGAGCAGCGGGGGGCCCACAGTGCACGGCAGCCCTGGCGCTTACCTTGGCACGGACAGGGCTCCGGAGCCTGTCTTCAGGGGGTCACATCGCAGGCGGATGGCTGTGGCCCGCCCAGAGCTGCAGGACTGGGTCACGTCATTGGACCTGCAGGTTAGGCAAAGGCACCGCACTTAGCAAGGCCTCTGGTCTAGTGTGAACACTCAGCACAGCCCAGCACTTCACAAGGCAGGTCACACAGCGGGGGTTGGGAGAAGATCCTTGTGCCCTCTCCCCCAGCCCAAGGGGACGGTGGATATGACTGTGGTTCCCTTGCTCCCTGGGGTGGGGAAAGGAGGTCCTGGACTGCTCTCTGAGGGCCTGGCAAAGGCTCCACGTGGAGCTGGCCGCAGCTCTCTACAGTTTGGAGCGGCACTCGGCAATGCTGAGCTATGCAGGCGGCGATGGCGAGCAGGGACCCAGGCGCCCGCCCCCCTTAACTTGAGGCCCCCGTTACCTGTAGAAGAAGATCACGTCGGTCAGCTCCACGTTCTCGGGGGCGAAGTGCTCAGGCAGGGAGGTGATGTTGTCCAGGGTTGTTTCTGTTGTCACCCCTGAAATGACACCCAAGCTGATGAGGATCCTAGCACAGAGCGGCTCCGCTCCCAGCGTCTGCCCTGGGCCACTGGGAAGCAGGGTGGGCTCCCAGCAAGTGCCGAGAGACATGCGCAGCGGGCTGTCCCTGCCTGCCTCCCCTGTGCACTCGCCGTAGATCAGCGAGCCACGTCGGGCTCCTTATGGCTGGCGTGTGAGCACCAGGAACAGACAATCTGCAGGGGATGCTCAGTAAAATCGCCACAGCCCCCTGCCCGCAGTGATGCCCATTGGGCTGCAGCGTGGTCACAGCACCGGGGGCGCCAGCTGCTCAGAGGCAGCAGCAGCCACCGCTTGCTGCAGACTGTGCAGGAGCCTGCCCCTGCCGAGCCCTGCGCCCAGGCTGGTGCTGCTGGTGGGGGCTGAGTGTTCAGGCACAGCAGGAAGGACTCCGCTGCCCCTCTCCCCCCATGGGGTGTGCAGAGACATGCCAGCAGAGCAGCCACTTCTGGGAGCAGCATGGGGCCACGGCATGCAGGCAGCCTGCCTGAGCCCTGCTGGACCGCCAGCTAGGAGCCACCTGTGGTGAGTGCCTCGTGGCCAGAGCCTGCACCTCGCACCCCCTCCTGCACCCCAACCCCCTGCCCCAGGTCAGAACCGCCTCCTGCACCCAAACTCCCTCCCAGACCCTGCACCCCAATCCCCTGCCCCAGCCCGGAGCCCACTCCTACACCAAACTCCCTCCTAGAGCCCACACCCCTCACCCCCTCCTGCACCTCAACATTTTGCATGTGATGAGGCTCTCGGAATATTTTGGTTACAGACAAAACCAAAAAAATGGCTCTTCTTCTTTGAAAGGTTGCCGACCCCTGCTCTAGAGTCTCTTAAGGTATGGAGGAATTTCTCAGTTTTCTTGGCAAACTTGGTTTGATCCCTGGAACGGAAGGCCCTCGAATGCAGTTTGGACTTCTCCCAGAAAACCCGACAGCTGAAGCCAGGAAGCCCTCCTCATGACCATTGCCATGGAGATGGAACAAGCAGCTGTGTCAGCGGTGTCCAAAGAAGCCTGTAGGGACGTCTTTGCAAGCAGCTGGCCCGTAGCAATGATTGGCTGAAACTGCTCCCTCTCATCCATTATTAGAAGATGCTCAGTAAAGACATCTTAGCGTGGCTATTCTTTGCCATGAGGGCTTGGTAATTGGCGATCCTACACAGAGCATGATTTACAGCAGATAAATCAAGACGCTTAAAATCTTTGCCATGTGGTGTGGCCTTGGGGTGGTGCTGCCTGCCACGTTTGTTCACAGCATCGAGCTCACGAGAGTTTGCGAGGGATGTGAAAATAAGAAGCCTGAGTCCTTGGAGGGAACGTTGTGTTTTGTGTCCGCTCTCTTACGGTGGCCAGGCCAGGCCATGTTATTTCTGCTGGGTCCACCATGGCCTTGTGGATGGGTAATGCGACACGGCCAGGGGAGGTGGTGTGCAGGCTGTCAAGTAGTTTATGCTGCGACTCCTTAAGCAGGCGTCCGCCACCCTTTTAATAAGGTCCTGAAATGGGTTAAAATCAGCAGCCCAGGATGTGGTGGCAGGTTTGTTAGGGGAAGATGGAGAAATGCTGGTCGCAAGGAGTAATCTCTTTGTCCACTCTCGCCAGGGCCGGCTCCAGGCACCAGGCACCCAAGCTGGTGCTTGGGGCGGCACCTGGAGGGGGGCGGCGCGGCGCTCCGGCCACCGGGTAGAGCGGGGCCACAGCTGGGCTCGCCGCCCTCCCCCCGGCGCTCTGGCCGCCCTCCCCCCCCCCGCGCCCTCCCCCCGGCCGCCGGGGGGAGAGCGGCGAGCCCCTGCTGGGGCTCGCTGCCCTGCGCTCTGGCCACCGGGGGGAGAGCCGAGCCCCCGCCGGGGCTTGCCGCCCTGCCCCCGGCGCTCTGGCCGCTGGGG
>NW_020696551.1:108234-167082 GCF_002925995.2 Terrapene triunguis | reverse complement strand
CGGGGGGGGGGGGGGCGGCCGGAGGTTTTTTTGCCTGGGGTGGCAAAAAAGCCAGAGCTGGCCCTGACTCTCGCTTCCTAGTCCTCAAAGGTCTCATCTTGTGGATCAGGAGCCCTAGAGAGACGCTGGTGGGGAGTCTCTTCTCTTCTCCTGGCGAGAAGCAAAGCACTAGGAGCCCTCGAAAATTGCTGACAATAAGCTGCCCAAGGGTCCAAGCAGGGCCACTGAGGTGGTGAAAAAGGCATGGGTGGGGGCACCCAAGGGTGTTCATACCATCTGGGTGGGGCTTGTCTCTCATGAGGGTAAGTTGGGTCTGTAGAGATCTCAGGAAGGTGGGCTCATTGGTAGCCGAAAGGAGAGCCTTGGACAGAATGAGGGAGACTGATGAAAAATCCCCATCATCGTCTTCCTCTTCATCGCTGGGCAAAGGTGGACCAGTGTGACGTTATGAGTGTAAAATAATATTTCATTGGAAGATGACAGGGCCAGAAAGAGTTAATTAACTCACCGACTGACCTGACCCATGGGTGAACTGTAGAAACTGGTTAGGAAGATATGTAAATGAATAGAGCTTCGAAATGCAAGTCTGCATTGTTAGAGATCTCAAGGGTAGACGTTTGCTCAGGTCTTGTGATGTAAGCAAACAAGTCTTGTCTATTGCTGTAACTTTAATTCGAAGATCAAAAAGGAATATTAACATTTATGATGATACTTGAGTGAAATAGTATTATTGTCTATATGTCTCTTTGAAGGTTGTGGTAACCTGTATCTGAACTGTTTAATGAATAAATTACCCTGTGCTAATTGCCAGGATGTTTGGAAGGAGAATTAAGCCTATTGTTTTCTCAGGCCAAAAGGCTGCTGGAAATGTATAAGAACCCTAGGACACAATCCTGCTGCATCTCAGGTCTGCTTTGGGTTTCAAGAGGGGGAAACCTTAAGCCATAAGGATTGAGATCCCCAGTCATTGACTGGAGCCACCCTGAATATGGACATTGGACTATAACCTATGGACTATTTCTAAAAGGACTTTTGGCAACTACAAGCTCACCTCTGCTATGCATCTGAACCTCAAGAATTGAATTCAAGTCTGTATGTATATTGATCTTTTAACCAACACTCTCTCTCTTTTCTTTTTTAATAAATTTTAGCTTAGTTAATAAGAATTGACTATAGTGTGTATTTTGGGTAAGATCTAAGTTATAATTGAACCTGGGTATGTGGCTGATCCTTTGGGACTGGAAGAACCTTTGCTTTTATATGATGAAGTAAAATTTTCAATAATCATCATCATATCTGACGTGTGTCTGGATGGAGGCCTGAGGCTGGGTACTTTAAGGGAACTGCGTTTTTTGGACTTCTGAGTAACCAGTGAGGTACTATAGAAGCTGTTTTGTGCTGGCTTGGTAAATCTAAGGATTGGAATAACCACCAGCTTTTGGGGTTTGTCTGCCCCGTTTTGTTTGCAGTTCACCCTGATTGAGTGACCTCAGCTGGCTCCCACGGGCAGCACTGTCACAACCAGTCCTGGAAGTAAAGGGAGACTCCGTCGGTATCGTGTGCATCTCCAAGGAATGGGAGGTGATCAGTACCAGGAACGTGTTGTGGCCGAGCAGGGGCGATTCAGGCATTTCTGAAACCACCAAGTCCCTAGGAAAAGGAAACTCCTGCGGTACTGGGATGGGCAGTACTGATGAAGTGAGATTGCAGAGGCGGCTCTGCCACAAGGTGCTGACGGTACCAGAAGTCTCATGTGCTTTGATGAATGGCCAGTAGGTGTAGGTCTGGTCTTTTATGGAGCCGAAGTACTAGGTACCGAGGCCCTAGGGGACTCTGCCAGTACTGGTGCAGAAGAGCTGGTCTTCTCTGTACCACTCCGTTCACCTGACAGTACCAATCTTCCAGAGCCGGAGCCCTTAAAAGTCCTTAGGCTTGCTGGCAGCGAAGGTACTTGAGGAGCCTGCAGCCTCATGGGTACCTAGTCACAGACCCGTGGGTGCCGAGGTGGTCGACCTGGCCAGGGACCATTTCTTTGCGGCAAATTATCTACCATGGGGACTTGAAACTGCTTCCTAGAGATTTTTTGAGAGGATTTCAACGATTTCCTCTTCGACGCTCTTGGGGTGTGTTTTCCCAAGGAAGTTGATGTGGTTGGCCTGGTCAGGGACCGTTGTACAAGGGGAGTCCCTGGGCCGGGGACAGAGGCCATTTGGAGCAAGAACTCCATCGTAAGGAGACGCAGTTTTCGTTCTTGGTTCTTTCTGGCCCTCAACTTTAACTTGAGGCAGAAATTACACTTCTGAGGAACACGTGACTCCCCGCGACAGCATATACAGCGGGAATGTCCGTGACTGGCCGGGATAGCCTCCCAGCCTGAAAGGCAATGTTTAAACCTTGGGGAACCGGGCATACCCTTCCCGGGTTTCACTTCCCCTAAGGGGAAAAAGTAAGGGGGGAAAAAGATGGATCGGCAACAGCTGCTATCCCAGTAAGACATTTTTTTGAATTTTTTTTTTTGTAAACTAAAGAAAGAGAGGAAAGGGATTACTGCCACTAACTAAGGGAAACTCAAGGAACTAACGCCAACTATCATGAGCAAGAGAAAGAAATACAGTTATGGCAATCTCAGCTCAGACGCGGCTGAGAAGGAACTGAGGTGGTTTGCCCACACAGCGCTAGCCCTGGTGCGGGGTGCGAGGCAGGGGGGGCGCATGCGCAGGCCGAACGGACACTGCTGCCTAAAATCTCTGATCCGAGGCGCGTGGGGCGCAAAGGCACCTAGAGTTAAAAGAACCTCAAGGGGGGGCACCCATGGGACACTACTCGAAGCAGCAGCAGCAGTATGTCCTTGGCCTTACACCGAGAAGGTGCCTCTCAGTGGAGCAGGGCAAGAGGCCAGTTTCCAGACTCTGGGCCTAGCACAGGGGCTGCAGGCCCAATCCTCCCTGCCCTGCCCTGAGTGGAGTCACTGACCCCACCGCAAACCGCCGCCCAATCTCAGTTCTCCACCCATGGCAGCAGGTGCAGGTCACCCCACTGTGCCCAGGAGCGCTCTGGTGTGGGACAGGGCTGGATCAGGCCCTGGAAGGCCAGACCCCATCCCTGGACCAGGGGAAGCAGCACCTACCTACGACACGGTCAGCCAGGCTCACGGGCTGAGAGGACACTATGGTTTTGTAGCCCATCACGTCAGAGGGGACGATGACGGACTGGCACACGTAGGAGGTGACCGATTTCGAGAACTCTGCCTCCCCGTCAGGGACCCGCATGTCAGTGACATTGTCCGTACAGGTGGCCATCTTCCTTCCCTAGGGTTAAGGAGCAAAGCAGTTAGCCCTTGTCTGGCGCCAGCACGCTGCTTTCTGTGGGAGGGGGCCGAGCCACACGTGGTGCGGGGATTTGAGGTGAACGTCTCCGTACGGCTCTGACAACACTTCTCAGCCCAGACCTGTGAGACCCCGTTACACTCCTGGGCCTCTCCACGGCTGCAACAGCCTGTGTTGGCACTTGGGTCTATGGAGATTACTAGGTAAAACCCACCTGCTAAGGCACTGCCTGACCAGCAAACTCATAAGAACATAAGAATGGCCCTACTGGGTCAGACCAAAGGCCCATCTAGCCCAGTATCCCGTCTTCCGACAGTGGCCAGTGCCAGGTGCCCCAGAGGGAATGAACAGAACAGGTAATCATCAAGTGATTCATTCCCTGTCACTCATTCCCAGCTTCTGGCAAACAGAGGCTACGGACACCATTCCTGCCCATCCTGGCTAATAGCCATTGATGGACCTACCCTCCATGGATTTATCTAGTTCTTTTTCAAACCCTGTTATAGTCTTGGCTTTCACAACATTCTCTGGCAAGGAGTTCCACAGGTTGACTGTGTGTTGTGTGAAGAAATACTTCCTTTTGTTTGTTTTAAACCTGCTGCCTATTAATTTCATTTGGTGATCACTAGTTCTTGTGTTATGAGGAGTAAATAACACTTTCTTATCTACTTTCTCCACACCAGTCATGATTTTATAGACCTCTATCATATCCCCCCTTAGTCGTCTCTTATCCAAGCTGAAAAGTCCCAGTCTTATCAATCTCTCCTCATACAGAAGCCGTTCCATACCCCTAATCATTTTTGTTGCCCTTTTCTGAACCTTTTCCAACTCCAATATATCTTTTTTGAGATGGGGCGACCACATCTGTACACAGTATTCAAGATGTGGGTGTACCATGGATTTATATAGAGGCAACATGATATTTTCTGTCCTGTTATCTATCCCTTTCTTTATTATTCCCAGCATTCTGTTCGCTTTTTTGACTGCCGCTGCACATTGAGTGGATGTTTTCAGAGAACTATCCACAATGACTCCAAGATCTCTCTCTTGAGTGGTAACAGCTAATTTAGACCCCATCATTTTATATGGATAGTTGGGATTACGTTTTCCCATGTGCATTACTTTGCATTTATCAAGATTAAATTTCATCTGCCATTTTGTTGCCCAGTGACCCAGTTTTGAGAGATCCTTTTGTAGGTCTTCGCAGTCTGCCTGGGTCTTAACTATCTTTAGTAATTTTGTATCATCTGCAAATTTTGCCACCTAACTGTTTATCCCTTTTTCCAGATCATTTATGAATATGTTGAATAGGACTGGTCCCAGAACAGACCCCTGGGGGACACCACTATTTACCTCTTTCCATGCTGAAAACTGACCATTTATTCCTACCCTTTGTTTCCTATCTTTTAACCATTTACCAATCCATGAGAGCACCTTCCCTCTTACCCCGTGGCAGCTTACTTTGTGTAAGAGCGTTTGGTGAGGGACCTTGTCACAGGCTTTCTGAAAATCTAAGTACACTATATCCACTGGATTCCCTTGGTCCACATGCTTATTGACCCCCTCAAAGAATTCTAGTAGATTGGTGAGGCATGATTTCCCTTTACTAAAACCATGCTGACTCTTCCTCAACAAATTATGTTCATCTATGTGTCTGACAATATTGTTCTTTATTATAGTTTCAACCAGTTTGCCCAGTACTGAAGTCAGGTTTACCGGCCTAGAATTGCCAGGATTACCTCTGGAGCCCTTTTTAAAAACTGGTGTCACATTAGCTATCCTCCAGTCATCTGGTACAGAAGCTGATTTTAATGATAGGTTACAGACTACAGATAGTAGTTCTGCAATTTCACATTTGAGTTCCTTCAGAACTCTTGGGTGAAAACCATCTGGTTGGTCCTGGTGACTTATTGCTGTTTAATTTATCAATTTGTTCCAAACCTCCTCTAATGATACCTCAATCCGGCACAGTTCCTCAGATCTGTCACCTAAAAAGAATGGCTCAGGTTTGGGAATCACCCTCACATCCTCAGCTGTGAAGACTGATGCAAAGAATTCATTTAGTTTCTCCGTAATGGCCTTATCGTCCTTGAGTTCCCCGTTTAGCACCTCGATTGTCCAGTGGCCCCACTGGTTGTTTAGCAGGCTTCCTGCTTCTGATGTACTTAAAAAAACATTTGCTATTCCTTTTTGAGTCTTTGGCTAACTGTTCTTCAAATTCTTTTTTGGCCTTCCTAATTGTATTTTTACACTTCATTTGCCAGTGTTTATGCTCCTTTCTATTTTCCTCACTAGGATTTAACTTCCACTTTTTAAAGGATGCCTTTTTGCCTCTCACTGCTTCTTTTACTTTGTTGTTTAACCACGGTGACTCTTTTTTGGTTCTCTTACTGTGTTTTTTAATGTGGGGTATACATTTAAGTTGAGCCTCTATTATGGTGTCTTTAAAAAGTTTCCACACAGCTTGCAGAGATTTCACTTTTGCCATTGTACCCTTTAATTTCTGTTTAACTAACTTCCTAATTTTTGTGTAGTCCCCCTTTCTGAAATTAAATGCTACAGTGTTGGGCTGCTGTGGTGTTTTCCCCACCACGGGGATATTAAATTTAATTACATTATGGTCACAATTACCAAGCGGTCCAGCTATAGTCACCTCTTGGACCAGATCCTGTGCTCCACTTAGGACTAAATCAGGAATTGCCTCTCCTCTGGTGGGTTCCAGGACCAGCTGCTCCAAGAAGCACTCATTTAAGGGGTCAAGAAACTTTATCTCTGCATCCCGTCCTGAGGTGACATGTACCCAGTCAATATGGGGATAATTGAAATCCCCCATTATTATTATTATTGAGTTTTTAATTTTAATAGCCTCTCTAATCTCCCTGAACATTTCACAGTCACTATCACCATCCTGGTCAGGTGGTCGGTAATATATCCCTACTGCTATATTCTTATTATTCGAGCATGGAATTACTATTCATAGAGATTCTATGGTACAGTTTGGTTCATTTAAGATGTAAGCAGAGTCAGGATGAGCTCTACCCTGACATCTGGTGGTGAATTGTGGCGAGTTGTGGAAAAGAACTTCAGGGGCTGACCTTGTTTACACAGGCACACCCACCCCACCTAGCATGAACCCACAGCAGCCCAAATGGTCACTTTGGCTGCTGTGGGATCCCCAGTTTCTCTATTATTGGGGCAGGAAGAATAAAGTGTTGTTACCCTAATTATGTGACTCAAGGACAATGAAACTGTTTTATGACAGAGGGACTCGCCATCAACTAAGTAGCACTTGCTAGACAAGGGACATGGGTTCCAAAACCTAGTGACTTGAGAGAAGCTAGGGACAGGTATTTGTACCTGATAGTATGGGCCCCTTTTGAGGGCCTGAAATACCAAATGCACCACCACCACCACCATCATCTCCTCCACTATGGAATATCAGAGCTTATTTTAATTCCACTAGGAGTCTAGTTACAGACTGCTGAGCTGAGTTTGTTGGGCCAATGGTGCACCAGCACTGAGGCTCCCCTACTACAAGCTGAAATCACTAAAGAGGTAGACTCACTAAGAGCTGAAATCACTGAGTGCTGTAGGGGGGCCTGAATCTATGGGCAGGTCTACACTTACTTCCTGGTCCAGCCGTAAGCAATCGATCTTCTGGGATTGATGTATCGCGTCTGTCTAGACGCGATACATCGATCCCGGAAGTGCTCGCCGTCGACGCCGGTACTCCAGCTCGGCGAGAGGAGTACATGGCATCGACGGGGGAGCCTGCCTGCCGCGTCTGGACCCGCGATAAGTTCGAACTAAGTTACTTCGAATTCAGCTACGTTATTAACGTAGCTGAATTTGCGTACCTTAGTTCGAAGTAGGGGGTTAGTGTGGACCAGACCTTTGTTGCTGAGCGGCTGGCAAAGTGGAGCTGTTTATGGGACGACTGGAGCGGCTCGCGGGACAGCTGGCGGAGCGGCTCGCAGGATGGCTGATGGAGTGGCTCGTGGTGAAGGCTGCAGCAGAACCCCATGGAGAGGCAGGGCAGTCGGCCTCGGACCACGTAAGGTGCCCCTTAACACAGCTGTGCCCCCCCCCCCCAGGCTGGGAGGTAAAACTCTGCAGATAAACTTTGAACTCTGGGGCTGTACTGACCAGGGACAGAGACTTTTGGGGTGTTGGACTTTTGGGACTTTGGGTGATCTTTTGGGTTGCTGGACTTAAGACCCTGAGGGGAAAAGGATACTGCCAAACTTACTTGGGGGTGGGTCTTTTGCTCATGGGTTGTGTTATGAATCCTGTTTGTGGTAAAAAGAACAGGAGTACTTGTGGCACCTTAGAGACTAACAAATTTATTAGAGCATAAGCTTTCGTGGGCTACAACCCACTTCTTCGGATGCACCACCTGTTTGTGGTGTTTCCCCAACATAATGCTGCATTGTTTCCCTCCTTTATTAAAAGGATTTTGCTACACTCAGACTCCGTGCTTGCGAGAGTGGAAGTATTGCCTCTTAGAGGCGCCCGGGGGGGGGTGGTATGTAATTGTCCCAGGTCACTGGGTGGGGGCTTGAGCCGGTTTTGCATTGTGTTATTGAAACAGAACCTCTAGCTACTGAACCCAGCCCTTGTTGCTGCCAACTCAGACGGGCAGAAGGGTTACAAAGATTTTTACTTCATTTGATTCTACACTTTCTTTCACATATAGTGCCGCTCCCCCACCAGCATGACCTGTTCTGTCCTTCCGATATATTTTGTACCTTGATATTACTGTATCCCATTGATTATCCTCATTCCAGCAAGTTTATGTGATGCCTATTATATCAATATCCTCATTTAATACGAGGTACTCTAGTTCACCCATTTTATTGTTTAGATTTCTAGTATTGGTATTTAAGCACTTTAAAAACTTGTCTCCTTTTAGCTGTCTGCCATTACACGATGTAATTGAATGGGACTCTTCTTTATTTGACTGTTTCTGATCAGACCCTGCCTGTATTTTATCATTTTCTATCCTCTCGTCCTTACTAGGACATAGAGATTCTCTATTAATAGATCCTCCCCTAAGGGATGTCTGAACCATGTGCTCCTCCACACTTGTTGGCTTTCCCCCAGCCCTTAGTTTAAAAACTGCTTTATGACCTTTTTAATATTAAGTGCCAGCAATCTGGTTCCATTTTGGTTTAGGTGCAGCCCATCCTTCCTTTATAGGCTCCCCCTTTCCTAAAAGTTTCCCCAGTTCCTAATAAATCTAACCCCCTCCTTCCTACACCATCATCTCATCCATGCATTGAGACCCTGCAGTTCTGCCTGTCTAACTCGCCCTGCACGTGGAACTGGGAGCATTTCAGAGAATGCTACCATGGAGGTCCTGGACTTCAATCTCTTACCTAGCAGCCTAAATTTGGCCTCCAGGATCTCTCCCTATCCTTCCCTATGTCACTGGTACCTACATGTACCACAACTACCGGCTCCTCCCCAGCACTACACATAAGTCTATCTAGACGTCTCGAGAGATCCGCAACCTTCGCACCAGGCAGGCAAGTCACCATGCGGTTCTCCCGGTCATCACAAACCCAGCCATCTATGTTTCTAATGATCGAATCGCCCAGTACCAATACCTGTCTCTTTCTAATAGCTGGAGTTCCCTCCCCGGAGGGGTATCCTCAGTGCGACAGGATACCACGACATCATCTGGAAGGAGGGTCCCAACTATTGGATCGTTTCCCTCTGCTCCAGTTGGATGTTCTCCTTCCCTGAGACTGTCATCCTCCTCAACAGCACAGAGGCTGTCAGTCCGGAGGTGGGACTGTTCTACTGTGTCCCAGAAAGCCTCATCTATGTAACTCTCTGTCTCCCTCAGCTCCTCCAGTTCAGCCACTCTGGTCTCCAAAGTCCATACATGGTCTCTGAGGGCCAGGAGCTCCTTGCACCGAGTGCACACATACGCCACCTGCCCATAGGGCAGGTAATCATACATGCTGCATTGGGTGCAATAAACTGGGTAGCCCCCACTCTGTTCCTGGACTCTGCCTGCATTCTCTTTTTACTCCTGCAGCTTGTTCCTTTGTTGATGTTTTGTTTATATCAAGGGGGTGTTTTTGGCTTTTAAGTTTAAAGAATGTTTAGTTCTAGCCCCTGCTCACACTCCCCCTTGCAAAACTCCCCTGTTAGCCGCTCCTGTTCGCTAGCTCCTCTGGTCACTTAGGAGCAGGCTTTTTAAAGCCTTGGTCTCCCTGAGTAGCCCCGTCCCCTGGTTAAGGGTTGATGGGTGTTAAAAGGCTTAGGAATCACAGCCTCGTTAAGAAGCTCTCAGCCTTGCCTAGCAGGCAGCTAGGCTCAGCCCACACACGGTCAGCACAGGGTCCCCCAAACAAACAGAGCACATGGTATATTTCAGTTAAGCAGCAAGCACACCACAAACACAGGCTTAGGGTGACCAGATGTCCCGATTTTATAGGGACAGTCCTGATTTTTGGGTCTTTTTCTTATATAGGCTCCTATTACCCCCCACCCCCTGTCCTGATTTTTCACATTTGCTGTCTGGTCCCCCTACACAGACTCAGCCCGCTTGTGGGCTCAGCTGCACTGAACTGACCAGACCCAATTCTAAATGAAAGATGTGTGTGTCCATGGCGCCACCTAGCGCCCCTGGGAGACAGCCCACCCGTCCTGACTTTGGGTGCCTAGCATGATGCCTCATTTTATACGGGCTGAATTTCACCCCAAGTCATTTACATCTCCAAACAACTCATTACAGGGTTACAAGATTTTGGCCATCAGGAGACAAAATAAAGATCTGCTTCATTCTCAATCATCCTGTGTTTCTGTACACTGCTTACTACCCCTACACACCGGAGGTGGCTGCATCTCAGTGGTGCAAAATGTCTGTATTTTTCAAAGTGCTTTGGGATCCTTCAGTTCATACCAAAAGAAGGTTGGGGTGGGGCTGTGACTGGTTCTATTAACGAGGATTCTCAATATCCTAGTAAAGAGGAGATGATAGAAGTTGATAAAAGTACAAGTAGGAACCCAAGAGAAAGTCAAATGCAAAAGAGTCCCATTCAATTACATCACATGGGGCAGACAGCTAAACAGTGACACATTTTATAAGTGCTTGTATACAAATGCTAGAAGTCTGAATACTAAGATGGGTGAACATGAGTCTGGTATTAAATGAGGAGATTGATGTAACAGGCATCCCAGAAACTTGGTGGAATTATGCTAATCAATGGGACATGGTAATACCAGGGTACAAAATATCCAGGACTGACTGAGCGGGTCGTGCTGGTGGCGGAGCGGCACCGTATGGGAAAGCAGAGAGTCCAATAGAGTAAAAATCTGAAATGAATCAATCTGTGCCGTAGGATCTCTGGATAGAAATGTCATGCTTGATCAATAAAAGTATAGGAATATACTACCAACCACCTGACCAGGATGGTGATGATGACTGTGAAATGCTCAGGGAGATTAGAGAGGCTATAAAAAACAACTCAATAATAATGGGGGATATCAACTGTCCCCATATTGCCTGGGTAGATGTCACCTCAGGACGGGATGCAGAGATAAAGTTTCTAAACACGAAACTTGGAGAGTTCTGAAACCCATAAGGGGAGAGGCACTTCTTGATTTAGGTCTTGGCTACGCTACACAGTTTTGTCGACAAAACAGTGGAGGTGTACACTCTGCAATGCTGCTCCTGCCTACGTAACACCCGTTAGGCCGACATCATAAAACCACCTCGACGAGTGGCATAGAGCTTTTTGCAACTTAGTTAGAGTGACGTCAGTATAGACACTGTGCTTGATTTTGTCGCCCTAATTGGTCTCCAGAAGGTGTCCCACAATGCCCATCATGACCGCTCTGGTCAGCAGTTTGAACTCTGCTGCCCTGAAGGTACAGAGATATGCACCCCTCCCCCATTTAAAGGCCTAGGAATGTTTGAAATTCCTCTTCCTGTTTGCTCTGGGCACAGTTCACACAGGATCTTCCCAGCTGACCACACCGGCTTTCTGCAGCAGATGCTCTCCCGTGTGGAGGACACACACAGGAGCTGTTGGATCTGCTGAGCTTGGGAGGAGAGGAACTTCGATACCTACGGGCTGATTGCTAGAGGCATGCAGGAGAAGGGGCATGCATATTCAAGGCTCTCTAGCCGCTCACAGTAACCCCCTTCGCAAATCACCCTTTGTCCCTTCCTGCCCCTTCCCCCTTGCCCTCCCGCCCTGTGAACTCACCATAATTGGGACGTGCAGCGACCGATGTGCTAGCCAAGGGACAGTGAGAAAGAGGTGTGTGTAACTTCTGTGATTCAAGCTGTAAGTGCACTCACAATACAGTCTCTGTTCATTGTTTGTTTGCCTTCTGCAGATATGCCCTTGAAGACCCACTCCTCCATACTGGTGGAGTGCCTCCGTCAGATAAGTAATGCAGCACTTCGCAAAACAAGAGCGTGGATGGAGACAATCAATGAAAGATTGAGGCTGGATAGCCAGGGGAGGATACAGGGTCAAGAGCATATTATAAAGCTCCTGGAGGTCCAGATAAAGCTCCTGAAGATCCGGTTTTGTTCAATAGCTTCATTAATGATCTGGAGGATGACGTGGATTGCACCCTCAGCAAGTTTGCAAATGACACTAAACTGGGAGGAGTGGTAGATATGCTGGAGAATAGGGATAGGATACAGAGGGACCTAGACAAATTAGAGGATTGGGCCAAAATAAATCTGATGAGGATCAACAAGGACAAGTGCAGAGTCCTGCACTTAGGATGGAAGAATCCCATGCACTGCTACAGACTAGGGACCGAGTGGCTAGGCAGCAGTTCTGCAGAAAAGGACCTAGGGGTTACGGTGGACGAGAAGCTGGATATGAGTCAGCAGTGTGCCCTTGTTGCCAAGAAGGCTAATGGCATTTTGGGCTCTATAAGTAGGAGCATTGCCAGCAGATCGAGGGATGTGATCATTCCCCTCGATTCGGCATTGGTGAGGCCTCATTTGGAGTACTGTATCCAGTTTTGGGCTCCACATTACAAGGAGGATGTGGAAAAATTGAAAAGAGTTCAGCGGAGGGCAACAAAAATGATTAGGGGGCTGGAGCACATGACTTATGAGGAGAGGCTGAGGGAACTGGGATTATTTAGTCTGCAGAAGAGAAGAATGAGGGGGGGATTTGATAGCTGCTTTCAACTACCTGAAAGGGGGTTCCAAAGAGGATGGATCTAGACTGTTCTCAGTGGTACCAGATGATAGAACAAGGAGTAATGGTCCCAAGCTGCAGTGGGGGAGGTTTAGGTTGGATATTAGGAAAAACTTTTTCACTAGGAGGGTGGTGAAGCACTGGAATGGGTTACCTAGGGAGGTGGTGGAATCGCCATCCTTAGAGGTTTTTAAGGCCCGGCTTGACAAAGCCCTGGCTGGAATGATTTAGTTGGAGATTGGTCCTGCTTTGAGCAGGGGGTGGGACTAGATGACCTCCTGAGGTCCCTTCCAACCCTGATATTCTATGATTCTATGAAAGAGATGATGGAAGTCCCTATTACCCTGCAATCTGAGCCCATGCCCAACTCCCGCTCCAGCCACTACAGAACTCTGGTCCATGTCTGTGACGAAGTGGGGGATTTTCTTGTTTTTTCTTGTTTTCGGTGGGGTTTCAATGGTTTGCATGCGGAGGGGGTGGGACTCAGTTTCCCTGGGTGTTACTGGTTTAACGAGGTGAGGGGAGAGGGAGTTTGTTGTTACAGAGGACCGGAGAGGGAACTTGGGACCCCAGCCAATGGCCTGGAGGATGGATACCCCAGCGACTGGTGACCTGAGACCCCGACCCGGAGACCCAGCTCAGGAGTTGCAGCCGGTTCTCCCACTGGCCAGAACAATGGGCTGCAGAGTGAGGACCCAGTGACCTAACCAGCCCGTTCCAGCCAGAGGATAGAAGCGAGGAGAGGAGGCCCCGGTTTATGACCCTGTTTACCTGGAGAGAAGACAATGGACAGAGGCGGGGCTTGGGGCCGGGGATCTCAGATGCCCAGTTGGGAAGAAGGGGAGCTCGGGGTGGAGAGGGGGAGCAGGCAGAGCCCACCTGAATGCAGAGAGACTGGGATGTGCTGGGCTGAGGGAGGCCAGGCCTGAGGCCCTGAGAGTTTCCTGTGCTGTATTCAACTCTCAATAAACCCTCCTGTTTTACGCTGGCTGAGTGTCACTCCGGTCTAGAGAACAGGGTTGCATCAACCCCTTCGGGGGTGGAGGCCCGGGGGGTCCAGAGCGAGTGGACTCCCTGAGGGGGCCCATGGCGAGAAACAGGTGTGCTAAGGCTCAGAGAGGTGTGGCTCCAGGAGGTTTATAGATTCATAGATTCTAGGACTGGAAGGGACCTCGAGAGGTCATCGAGTCCAGTCCCCTGCCCGCATGGCTGGACCAAATACTGTCTAGACCATCCCTGGTGGTGGGGCCTGACCCCGAGAGAGAGTGGACCCCTGAGAAGAGCTGTCGCACTGAAAGGGGCACCCCCCCCACGGACCGCACGGGGCCAAGCGTGGGCACGATCTGTGAGTCCGTGACAATGCCTTCCCCAAACTCCCCCACCACATTCTTCGTGTGTTCCCGGTTCCTTCACGCCTAAGGACTGGTTTCCCAATGAAAGATGGAGGTAGGAGAGCCCTATCTGCAAGACTGCTCCTCATTGTCATATCCTGTTTGACCAAAATTTTGTGTTTTATCCGGTTATTAAAAACTTAAGTCTTTGAAATAAAATGAGTCGTTATTTGTGACATACATACATCGCTAGGTGCTAACATTGAAATACAGAGGCTAGCGGTAGCATGTGATATGCTCATGTGCCCCTGGACTCCATCTTGGGCCAGTAACTTTACACCCACCATGGTTGTGGGCTTTGTTTGGGACAGCAAGTTTCTATGTACATGGCAGAGGATATAAAAGACCCCTGAGACATCTCCATTTTGCCTCTTTCCTGCTCCAATTCTCTGGACTGTGGATTTACAACTCCAAGGAGCATTTTGAACTGAGGGGACCTTCCAATCTCTTGCAAGTTACCAGAGAGACTTTACAAGCCGGCCGGCAGTTCCATCACTGCTATAAACCTGATATAAGGACTTTGCAAACATTTGTATGTATATGATTTATTAACCATTTATAGCTCTCCTTTTCTTAATAAACCTCTAGTTAGTGTACTAAGGATTGGCTGACAGTGTGATATCTGGGTAAGATCTGAGATACATATTGATCGGAGGGTAAGTGTCTGATCCTTTGGGATTAGTAGAACCTCACAGATGGTGAATTGGGTTTTCAGTAACCTGTTTGTCAGGACGGGCACCAAGGGCTGGAATGCTAAAGGGGACGGTGTTTGGCTTCTGGTTAACCAGTGTGGCGCCACAGAAGCTCTTTTGTTACTGTCCTGATGCATCTAACTATAGAAATAGGCACCAGTTTGGGGGATTGTCTGCTCTGCTTCTTGCAGTCTGCCCTGAGTGTGGCCCATCGCAGGCACCCAGTCACAGTGTGGAGAAAGTGAATAAGGAAGTGTTCTTTACCCCTTCTCATAACACACGAACTAGGGGTCACCCAATGACATTAATAGGCAGCAGGTTTAAAACAAACAAAAGGAAGTATTTCTTCATACAATGTGTAGTCAACCTGTGGAACTCTTTGCCAGAGGATGTTGTGAAGGCCAAGACTATAACAGGGTTCAAAAAAGAACAAGAAATTCATGGAGGATAGGTCCATCAATGGCTATTAGCCAGGATGTGCAGGGATGCAGCACCACCCTCTGGGTGTCCCTAAACCTCTGACTGTCAGAAGCTGGGAGTGGACGACAGGGGATGAATCATTCAATGATTTCCTGTTCTGTTCATTCCCTCTGGGACATTGGTCAGAAGACAGGATCCTGGGCTAGACGGACCATTGGTCTGACCCAATCTGGCCGTTCTTATGTTCTTATCTAAATGCACGACACCTTGATGCTTGTGGTCATTAAAGATCCTATGGCACTTTCCATAGGAATTTGGGTGTTACCACTGGTGCCCTGGCCTAATGCCAGTGGGGCAACCGCCGACTGCCAACGTACCATGCCACCTTTGGCGCATCGTCAGCCCTGCAGAATAACACTAGATGCATCAACGCGAGTGGTAAGTCAGTGCAGATCTCAACACCATTCCCATTCTTGCTGGTGGTGCCAATACAGAAGCAGACAAAAGCAGCCAGGTTTAGCACCGGCATTGGCTGAAATCCCAGCCTCAGCCGCCCCAGGCTGCGGGGGTCAGCAGAGGATACAGGAACGCCCCCGTGCACTCACGTGGTTCCCACACAGGCTGATGCTGAAGTGATGGAAATATTTCAGCCCCTTGGAGGTGAAGCTTGGCCCGCCTGCGAAGGATGTGCTGTTGGCCAGCGCTGAGAAGTCGTACTCCAGGGTCCTGCCGTCCTTGTCAAGCGAGAAGCGGCAGTCATTGTAGCACAGCAAATGGATCTGGGGGGAGGAACGTCCCAGTCAGCCAGTACGAGCCCTTCCAGAGCGTGCTGAACAGCTGCTGCTGGCTCAGGGACACTAAAAAAAAATGGCCTCTGGATGGGCTGTATTTTAAGGCAGCAGTGTCCCTGACACATGGAAGGACATGGGCATTTCTACAGGGATCTCAAGTAATTTACCTGGCCCCTGTCACTGTGTTATGTGGCAGATCAGAATCTGCCCCGTATTCACCCTCCGGGCAGGGCCATTATCCCATTTCACAGACTGAGGAACAGAGACCAAGGTCATCCAGGGAGCCTAAGCAGAGCAGGGGACTGACCCCAAGTGTCCCCCAGCCCGGGCTAGCGCACTCAGCACTGGGCCACCCTTGCTGTGGGCATGCTGTCCGTGTTGCCCCACGTGCCATGAAGGTTCGGTGGCAATGAAAGTTTTATCTAGGGATGTGCACACTGGCCTTGTGTCATTCTGAGCCCGGAATTCCACCCCCACTCCAATGTTACAGGATCTAAGCTAAAGGCAGGAAAAACTGGGGGCGGAGGGGAGAGAAAAAAAGATTCTAAGGAAATAAGTCTCGGGAGGCCCATTCTGCTGGGAATTCTATCAGTTCCACACTAGGATAAGTCTTGAAGTCAACAGTTGCTGGATTTGTCAATGTAACTCCCGGCAGAATCTGGCCATGTACAGGACAATTGGAGCATGGTCAGCACGAATGATACGGGCAGACCAGGCCTTGGAGACCCTGTGTGGTGACCCAGGCAGAAGACTGCCTTAGCACTTCTGGTACCACAGAACATACTGTGACAGACCCAGACCAGTGGGGTACAGGAGTCTGGTAGAGGGCAAATATACTGGTCACTGGATGAGTAGTTTTCTGTTCCCTGAGTGACCAGAGCAGGGGCTGCACTAGAGTAATCAGGAACCTGCTAGAACCAGTTAAGGCAGGCAGACTAATTAGGACACCTGGAGCCAATTAAGAAGAAACTGCTAGAATCAATTAAGGCAGGCTAATCAGGGCACCTGGGCTTTAAAAAGGAGCTCACTTCAGTTTGTGATGAGAGTGTGAGGAGCTGGGAGCAAGAGGCGTGAGGAGCTGAGAGTGAGAGGGTGTGCTGCTGGAGGACCGAGGAGCACAAGCGTTATCAGACACCAGGAGGAAGGTGAGACTAAGGAAGGTGTTTGGAGGAGGCCATGGGGAAGTAGCCCAGGGAGTTGTAGCTGTCATGCAGCTGTTACAGGAGGCACTATAGACAGCTGCAGTCCACAGGGCCCTGGGCTGGAACCCGGAGTAGAGGGCGGGCCCGGGTTCCCTCCCAAACCTCCCACTTGACCTGGACTGTGGGTTCTTCCTGAGGGGAAGGTCTCTGGGCTGTTCCCCAACCCACATGGTGAATCTTTGAGGCAAGAAAATCCGCCAATAAGCACAGGACCCACCAAGATAGAGGAGGAACTTTGTCACAATACATGTCAAGCAGCCTCAGAAAAAAATCCCCTTTGCATTCACTATAGGCCCAGCCCTGCCCGTCTGCTACTGACGGGCGGGCCGCCAACTGCGTGGCAGCCTGGATTCTGCACAGGAGAGTGGAACTTGAACTCGGGATCACACTTTACAAACCCGTCAGCCCAGCAGGAAAGAGACTTGCACTGGTTCGGGGACCTCACCCTATGGCTGGGGAGGTCTGCAACACGTGCACTGCCAGGAGGTGCAGTCACTGCGAGTTTGAACAGAGAAAGGGGAGCTCTCCCTTACCAGGACCATAGGCGCCAACTTCTCCTGGCGCCAGTGGGTGCTCGACCCCCCCCAGCGCCAGCCCTGTCCGACTCCACCCTTGTCACGCCCCCATTCCAACCGCTTTCCCCAAAGTCCCCGCCCCAAGTCCGCCCCCGGGGTGGGGCCGGGAGCTTGGCTGCTGGTGGGTGCTGAGCACCCACCAATTTTTCCCCCATGGGTGCTCCAGCCCCAGAGCACCCATGGAGTCGGCACCTATGCCAGGGACCAGGCCTGTATCCTGCAGTCAGATCCAGGCAAGCCGGTCAATCTGCCCACATGATGTCACTGGAGGTAAGAGGCTGCTCACACACACCAGGCTGCAGGATCAGCCTGCTCAGGATGGGGCTGACTCAGCGTGGGTGTTTGTGCAGCACCTGGTGCACCAGCCCCACATCATCATGGGTAAGAGGGAGGAAGAGGGGACAACACCTTGTTGCTCTTTGTGCCGGGGCCACAGGGGATGCAGGCCTGACTGCCATAGGGCTGGTGGGCTTTCAGGTAAGTGCTGGGTGCGCACGGGTGGCAGGCGCCGGAGGCTCGGTCAATGTAGTTCCCAGGCGGGCAGGAGGTGCAGGAGCCCGAGGACTCCAGGGCGCAGAGCCGGCAGTAAGAGGCCACCCCATCCATCACATTGGTCACGTTGATTGAGTAGAGCTTGGCGACGTCGTTCGTGTACTTTCTTCCCTGAAATAGAGGGAGCCCCGTGAACCCCTGGCACCCACAGCGCTGCCCCAGGGCGTGCCAGGAACGCAGAGATTGTCCTGGGACTGCGTGGTAGGAACATGAAGGGACATTTCCCGGCTCCCTACCTTGGGGCCTGGCCCCCGGCCCGCAGTGTCTGAACCCCTCGCAAGCAGGGACGTGGTGACCCTGGGAGGGAGGGTGGAGCTACCGTCCCCGCTGCGCAGACGGGAGCTCAGGCAGAGATGCTAAGGGACTTGCCCAAGGTCTCACCGGGACAGAGGGAGGAACTGAAGCTGGGGTCTCTCGAGCCCCAGGCCTGTGCCCTGCCCACAGCTGCCCAGCCTCTGCTGAAGGGACACTGCTAACCGGAATTGATTGCAAGGAAATCCCAGGTTCTGGCATGGACAGATGGTCTCCAGGACAGGAGAGGAGCCAGGAGCTTTGGGACTGGGCCGCTGCCCTCTTACCGCCTCGTGATATGCTGTCCGCTGGAAGGCCCAGGTGAAGCTCATTGTGGCGTTCTTTTCAATTATGTATGTGTAGGACTGTTTCTCTTTGGAGCCGTTCCAGGTCTCCACAGGCGTGTTGGTCCGTGAGTTCACGCCCTGCCATGGGGTGGGAAGACAAAAGGGGCTGGTCAGCAGGCACCAGAGTGGTCACTTCTACCCAGAAGGGTTTTATTACCCAGATCCCCAAGTCCCCTCCGGCTGCCGGCCCTCATGACGCAAATCCTCCTGGGTCACAGCCCAGCCGGGCTGCAGCTTTCAAAGCACCTCAGAGACATCTGCTGTTAGGTTCCAGCTCCAAAAGCCACTTGGGCGCTCAGCTTTTGCAGCTGGAATTCAGAGCGAGTCACTCAGGTGCTGTGACTCCCGGGCCGTTTGGGTGGCGCAGTTGGACGCCCACTGGGCACCGACCCAGCCATGACTTGTGAATTGCCCACGAGACGTTCCTGAGTTAGTGCTCGCTCTAGAAAAGCTTCCAGCCATCCAATCAGGGCAGAAGTGATGCCAGGCATCTCAGGAGACCAATCAGAGAACAGGAGGGATGCACACCACGCGGCCAGTGTGAACCATTTGCACATAGTAATTCAACCATCTCTCACTTTTATCCATTCAAGATGGAGAACCCCCCAACCACAGCTGAAGCTCCCGTCCTTTCCCCTCGTGGAAGGGATCATGTTGTGCATGTAGCTGGTTAGAAGCCTCATCCCTGATACCCAGACCCTGCTAATCTCACCCGACCTCTCTGCCAGGACGTGACGGCCACTCCCAGGACCGGGTTGAGAGGGGAGACGGCGCTCAGCGGGCACACATCGCAATGCAGATGGATGGTGCTGGCTGGCAGACCGGTGGGCAGCAGGGGACATGGCAGTGAGGGCAGGACACTGAGGCACAGGAGTGGTGGGTTGCAGCAGCTGGGAGGGAGACCTCAGCATGCCAGGGCGGCAAGGAGAGTAGCGTGCTGGGTGGAGGGGTGTGCACAGTGGGGCGAGGTGTGGGCACTCAGAGATGCCCCTCTCCAGGGGTCATTCGTCCAGCCCCTTTGGGGACAGGACTTTTCAGGGTTAAGGGAATTCAGAGCTGCAGGGAAGTGCTTGAGTGACAGCCCTGGAGACAGACGGCCCCTAACCCAGAGCGGGTACAGCATTGGCAGCGTCTGGGCAAGCTTCTCCCACAACCCATCAACCGGCCTTTGGCCCCTGCTCACCGGGCTGGACTCGACTCAGAGACCTGAAAGCTGCATGTTTGCCCCCAAGACAGCCCACAGCACTTCGTAGGGGGCGAGACGGGGCAGGGGAGGCCCCTCACACAGGCGGCAGAGAGAGCGTTGATTTGTGGGAATGGAACTAGCGCAGGAAGCAGCCAAGCTGACCTACCACCATGAAGTACAGCTCGCAGTTCACGCTGCAGACGGTCTCAAAGACAAAGGTGATTCTTGCCACCTCTTTGTTCTCGACGTCCTCCAGCACGGACTGTGGGGGCCTGCGAACACAGAGCAGATCCCAGGCTGCGTCAGGCACCGGCGAGGACTGAGAGAGTGCTTGGGTGTGCAGCGCTGACCCGCCAGGTCAGGGTGACCGGCGCTGGGAGGCAGGTTCTGCTCAGTGACCCCGCTGAGTGGGTTTACTCCAGTTTTACCCCAGTGATGGAGTTTGGGCCTCAGTATGCGTGTCTGAGACCAAACCAGAGACCTGGCCCGTAGGAGCAGCCAGAGCAGGGATTGCTGCATGGAGAGGGGGAAAATGGGCCTATCCCCCAGCACCCTCCTGGGCCAGATACTGTGCAGGGGAGACACCCCGCCTATGGGGCTCCAGGACCCAGGGGTGCCCACCCCTCCCCTGACCATGTGGCCTTGGGAAAAACCGCAGGACGGAGCCAGCCAGAGGGGGGCTGGAGCCACGGCCAAAGCAGGGTCCTTCCTACAACTCTGACTAGGCATTCCCTGCCCTGGGCTGATGGGCACGAATAGCCAATCCCCTCCCTCAGCTTCACTCCACTCCTGCCTCTGCCCCCCGGCTCTGCTGCCCTGCCCCCACTTCCCTTCCACATCCCTCTCCCTGTCATTTATCCCCTCCTAACTAAACCCACCTCCCACAAAGTCCTGGCACCAACCCGGCTGTCCAGTTCTCCCCTCCCTCCCCCTGGTCTGTCTGGTCTGGTCAGACCGTGAGATCTTAGGGACTGTCTGTACAGCCCCTGGCACGACAAGGCCTAGTCCTGGCCAGCCCATAGGCACTGCTGGAACGAGCATGATTAATAACACCAGCTTCCTGCGCTGGGAGCAAGGGCAGCCCTTCCAACTGAGCTCATCTGTGCACTGAGGTGTAGCACCTGCCCACGGGGCAGTGACCCGCTGAAATCTGTCCTGTGGAGCACTGACCCCTGCGGCTTTCTGGGGCCTGGAATCCCAGGCGCAGTGAGGCCAGAGGCAGGTCACCCCAGCTCTCACCTGAACCCAGGAACGACCATTGTCAGGATCATGAAGTCGTTGTCGGAGGCGCCTGCTGCTGTATATATGTAGTCACCAGCCACCTCCCACCCTGGAACAGCAGAGGCCAAGAGTCAGAACCAGTCACAGCCTCTCAGGACTTCCAGGGCACAACCACCACCAGGACAGTGTCGCAGGGACAAAGGGCATTTACGGGGCAGATCAAGATGGAGGGCGTCACACCCCATCTGGTGCTTTGTGCGGTCACTTCCCCCTGGGCAGAGGGGTGGAGTGCTGCCCCCGGTGGGGAGGGCGACAGGAGAATTCTCATCTGCCCCCCCTCCCTGGGCACCTTTGTGCCCCCTGATGGGTTTTAGCCAGTGGCTTTGGTGGGAGCCACATCGGGTACTGGCAGAGCGTGGGCGAGTCGCAAGGCCGGCTTTAGGAAGTGCGGGGCCCGATTCGAACAGTTTCGACGGGGCCCCGACAGGGATGACTAAAAAAAAAAAAAAACACGTAAAAAAAACACATGGGGCTTGTACTCACCGGGCCGCGCTCCTAGTCTTTGGCGGTGGGTCCTTCACGCGCTCCAGGTCTTCAGTGGCACTGAAGGACCCGCCGCCAAAGTGCCACCAAAGACCCGGAACGCCGCTGGGTGAGTAAAAATTAAAAAGGCGCCTCTAGCCAAGGAAGGGATTCTCTGCCACTTGCCCCCCACTCTGGGTGGCCCTGCCACTGGGCGCGGGGCCCTCTTAGGCGCGGGGCCCGATTCGGGGGAATTGGTGGAATTGGCCTAAAGCCGGCCCTGGCGAGTCGCCCTCCACTGCCTGGCTGCTGCTTCGGGTTTGTTGCATTGCTTTAGTGTTGCTGGCACCCACCAGTGCCACCCTCTGGTGTGGGGGCACCAAGGAGCCTGTACTGACACGGCTAGTCCCGGACGACAGGGGGAACCGTGCGAGGGATGGTACCAGGATAACTATCACAGGGACAAGCACCCCCTGCCCGGCCGGAGCCCCGAGACCCCCCTCTCCCCCCCCCGCGGCCGGAGGAGCCCCAGGCTGGCCAAAGCTCTGAGCCCTCCACACCTGCCCGGAGGAGTCCAGGGCCAGCTGCAGTCGCGCCGCGTCTCCCCTCCCCAGACCCCAAGCTGCCCGGAGAAAAGCGTCTCAGATTCTTCTCCGGAAGAAGCTTTTGCTATGCCCCATGCAGGTTCTGGGGCGGCTGAGGCGGCGTATTTGCTACTCAGCTTCCTGGGTTCATCAGTATTCTCTCTGGAGTCCAGGGAGACTACTAATGAATCCCGGAAGCTGAATAGCACATACCATCTCCTCAGTCGCCCGGGAACCTGCATGGGGCATAATAAAACAAAACTTCCCCCCAAAACCAAGCAACCATGTGTCTGGCTGCAGCAGCAGAGCCTCCCCTGGCCTATTATACCCGCCGTCCGTGCCACTGGGACAAAAACCTGGGTGCAGAGCTGCCCACTCGAGGGCCATCTTCATCCTGAGAGCTAACCGAGCCCCCGCAGCTGCAGCGTCTCCTGCATCAGGGGAAGCACGGCCAGCCCCCTGTGGAAAGCACACTGGTAAACGCCCCCGCACAGGTACCTGCCATCCCTTTATATTCAAAGTTGATTCCGCTAAGGACGGTCGTCTCCATGTTAGCCGGCAGGGTGTTCCACCACTTGTACTCGAAGCCCAGCGCCGGCTCGGTCCCAGCAGCACAGCTGATGCAGCCTGGGAGCAGAGGGAAACCATGTTACTCTAGTGCAGCTTTGGAAGTGGGTGGAGAGTGCTGCGCTTTGGCCATGGATTCCACGCAGCAGGAGCAGGGAGGTGCAGTCTCCAGCGGTCTCACTCCCAGTCCGTGGAAGGGGCCAACTTCCAGGGCATGCTGCCTCCCTAGCTGTGTGTGCAATCCATGGGGACACATGGCGGGACGCACACATGGAACGAGCAGAGGAGGATGGTCAGAGGGGGACGCCAAGGAACAGGATCCAATGGCCGGAAGCTGAAGCTAGAGAAGCTCAGGCAGAGATAAGGGGCAGATTTTAAGTGAGGGCAATTACTCAATGGAATGGTTAAGGGATGGGGTGGATTCTCCAGGACGGGATGGGGTGTCTCTTTCTCAAATCCAGCCTCTGGCTCAACCACAAGCTAAGAGTGAGATGCGGGCGTCCCTAGTTCTCTGCCCTGTGCGAGGCAGGAGAGCCAAATGCTCCTTCTTGCCTGACAACACGCCGAGGGGACGGCCGGGGGTTCTGCCCCTTTCTGTGCAGGGAGCTAGCCAGGCCTACCCTCCCATTTAGCAACATGGGAAAGGCTGGGCTGGTGACTCACCCCAGGTCGAGAACTCAAACCTGCCCTGATTCCCTGGCCCACGGAGCATGGCTAACGGGGAGAAAACCCAGGCTGTGCCTTGCTGGGAGAGCCGAGCTCCAGTCCCGCTGGACTCAGCCGACATAGACAGGGTGGCATTACCGGAGCCGTTGGAGTACGAGCCGGATGGGCAGGGCTCACAGGCGCTGGAGTTGGTTTTGAAGAACCCAGGGTTGCAGGGCGGGCACTTGGTTTTCACCCCTGAGGGGGGCAGTTGCATGGCTGTAGGCAGATCCTCGCTGCAGGATTTTGGTTCTGCCCACTTAAACATTAACTGAGTCTGGAAGAGCACAGAAAGCAGGTGAGAGTGGGCATGGCCCAGCCTGGGCCTGGCAGGGACACTTGGCAGCTGGTGTGAGCTTGGTGGGGAGACAGAAAACGAATCACCTCCACAAGGAGACGCTGTTGTACATGGGACCCACCCCCAGCAGTGTGCAATAACAGCCATCACAGCTGGGCTGAGTAAGGTCCCACAGGGGCTCCCTGCAGCGGGTAACACCAGAGGAGATTCCTGGCTGGGAACGTGTCCCACGTGGGAGTGGGCAGGGTGGTCAGCATGTACACATTCCCAACTGCTACTCTGCACCCTGCTCAGCACGCTCCCTGGGGAGGCGAGTGGAGATTTCTTCTTAACCAGAAACCACCCTGATCCTGAAGGGAAGCCCCCCGACCCCACCGCAGGCTGGCAGGCAGCAGAGCCAGCTGCTGACAGGATGCAGGAGCTGTCGTGCCAAGGCTTTGCAGTTCTACGCCCCTTTCACTGGAGGATCTCCAGACTTCATGCAAAGTTGTTAACCGACCCTCACCATGGGCCTGGGAAGCGCATTGCACCCAGCTGAGGGTTTTCCCAAGCCACATGGCAAGGCAGAGCAGAGCTCGGACCAGGAGCCAGCAGTGCAGACTCCTAGAGCCCTGCTCCCACCCCCAGGACTGTGCATTGGGATGTAAAGGGGCAGGGCTTTAAACAGAGCCAGGGAGCTTGATCCTTGGCTGCTGGGAGCTGGTGGGGCAAAGGAAGGCAGAGCAGCCTTCACAACTGGGCTTTGGCTGCTCTTGCTTATGCTGCATCTCTCCTCTACACACCATTCTGCCAGCCCAGGATTCCCATAGCACATGGCACATTCCAGTCTGTCTCCCCCAGTCCCCGCCATGCCGCCAGGAACACCAGACTCCCTTTGGGCTGAGGATCTGGTGCCATTTTTAACACGAATGCTCCCAAGGGGATGAGGTGAGAAGTGCTACGTTGGACCTGTCCCTGACCTGGGGAGATGGCTCAGTGCTCAGGGCACCCGCCCAGCACCCGAGAGACGTGGGATCATTACCCAGCTCCACCAGAGACTCCTGAGTGACAGGTCACTTCGGCCCTCGGGGCCCAGCTGTACGTGGGAGAACAGCCTTGCCCTGCCCCCCAGGGGCGTGCAGGGAGACATGTGGCAAGACTGGGAGTTGCTCAGACCCGGCAGTGCCTGAGAGCGCTGGGCAGCGGCTGAGCTCCTGGCAATCGCTCAGGTTTGTGTTGTTATCAAGCGCCACACCGGACCCTTGATTGCAAACGTGCATTTCCAGAGAACAAACGAAAACGAATGGAGAAGAGACTCCATTTCCCACTGGCCGTACTCAGGAGCAGGGTGTGCTGGCGGGTACTGATCCAGGCAGCACCACTACGCCGCAGTCATACTGGGCTCTAGCCTGGATGCAGGTACTCACACAGGTGCCTTCCCAAGTCTAGCTCACTCCCTGTGACGAAGTGGGACTGTTCTTAATGTTTTCCTCAGTTTCCCCTATGCAGTTCTTAAGTATCTAGGTGGTGGGATAAGGGTGTATGGTTGCTGCAGAGCAAAGGGCCAGTGTACATAAATGCCTGACACTCTGTCTCCTAGCAACTGATGGCCTGGGCCCCTCCTCTGCAAAGGTGCCAACTGAAGGTGTTGGAGACAAAGGGATCAGGTGACCTCCTGGCCTGGGAAAGAGACAAAGCCCAGAGAAGGAGGGGCTGGACAGGAGTTTGAAGTTAGCTGGGGACTGGAAGGGAGGGCAGACAGGGGTCTGCCTCGCTGGGCCCCAGAATGGACCCGGCGGAGGGGTCCCGTTCGCTGACCTACAAGCTCTGTTTTAGGCTGTGTTCCTGTCGTCTAATAAACCTGTTTTACTGGCTGGCCGAGAGTCACGTCTGACTGCGAAGTGGGGGGTGCAGAACGCTTTGGCTTCCCCAGGACCCCGCCTGGGCGGACTCGCTCTGGGAAGCGCACGGAGGGACATATGCTGAATGCTCCCAGGAGAGACCCAGGAGGTGAAGCCGTGTGAGCTTCTTGCCCTGAAGACGGTCTGCTCTGAGGGAGAGGAGGCTCCCCAAAGTCCTGACTGGCTTTGTTGGGAGCAGTTCCAGAGCATCACCTGGGGACTCCGTGACAACTGGTGGCAGAGATGGGATGTACTGCACCCTGTGAATGGTGCTTCTTGCAGTAAGTGACTGGGGAGCAGTAAAACAGGGGGGATACCAAGGACCAGGCGTGCTGAAGGCTCAGAGAGGGACGGTTTCAGGGGGCGATTAACCCCTAGGAGTGCGTGACCAGTGAGAAGGACTTTTGCTGTAACAGGGTTCCCCTGGGGATTGCAGTGAGCAGTCCCAGGGGCGGAGGAGTCTGAAGCTCAACCCTGGCAAAGAGGTGGTGACCAGGAGAAGGGCTGGCACACTAGGGGTTCTTCCTGGAAACCGTGGGGGAGCTGAGAGCACACGGGCCTGTGAGTCCAAAGCAACTTTGGAACAGCGGAGTGATGGCCTATCACCATCTCCTCAAGAAGGACATTGTGATCCTGTGCAAAAAGAGAGGGTTACGCATTGGGAAGTTCACCAAGGCCCAGTTAATCGTGCAGCTGGAGGATGAGGACTGCTCTAAGGAGCAGATTCCTGACCCAGACGTGGCTACAAGAGGATCTGGGAGCAGCTGGAGCAGTAGCCAGGCATCCCCAAGTCTGGTCCCCAACCAGACGGGGGTCTTCACGATCGGGTTCCCCATCACGGGATCAGAGACGGTTGGGACTGGAGCGGAGTCCGAGAGAGCGAGAGGACCGTGAGAGAGAGCAAGAGCCCGAGGAAAAGCTGCAGAAAAAGCAACAGCAGCATGGACTGGCGATGGTGGAGCGGAGAGGCATAGGGGGCTCCCCAGGGGTGAGTGGGGGTAGACCCCAGGCTGCCAGTTCCGCAGGGAGCCTCGACACTAAATTGCTGCCCCTGGTTAAGGAGGGAGGAGATGTGGATGCTCACCACACGGCCTTCACACAGGCTGGTGATTTGAACCAGGGGGACCCTGCGGAAAAGCCCCAATATCTAGCTCCCTTGCTGGGACCCAAGGCCACAGACGCTGTCAGCCAGATGGGTGGGGTGGTGGACAGGCTCCCACTCCTGGCCCCGGCCTATATGTCTGCGTGGAGTATACTGGGCTCAGGCCCCTCGGACCCCCAGTGGGAGCGGAAGGTGATGGTCAGTGAGGGGACATGCCTGGGGTGGCGAGACCCTGGGACAGAGAGAACTGTTCTCGGGCCCCAGGTGGTGCAGCCGCAGATGCTGAGGGGCTGTGTGACCTGGGTGAAGGTCCCAGAGATGAAGTCCCTCACCTTGCCTATGGCCTGGATCCCTGTGCAGACCCAGGAGGATATCAGCTGTGAGGTCCTGTTGGGGGGTGGGGTGGGGGGTGACTGTGTCTCTTTAGGACAGGATCCAGTGAACCAATTGGCTAAGATGGAAATGGTCAGTGAAAATGGAAATGACCTGGCTGGCAGAAAGGAGGGGCTGCTGGGCTCAGAATACCTGCCTACCTATAACCAGACCCCTGGGGCTGAGTGGGATGGAGAGATGCTCCCCGCCCCCCTGCACACCGGAGTTCACACTGGCTCTGATGCTGTAAGGAGAGCAGAGAGCTTGCTGCCTGGCCCCACTGGGACAGCAAGGGCAGCGCTGAGCACGGTGGGAGCTGAGACCCCAGCTGAGTGGGGGGACACCCAGACAGGGCAGGTGGGCTGCCAACCAGGTTTGCCTGGTCCAGACTTGCTGCTGGAAAGTGATTACACAGCAGGGAGGGAGCTAGCAGGGACAGGGCTGGGGGGGGGGGGGGGGGGGGCCCCCGCCCCCCAGCCAGCAGGAGGAAGCAGGTCCCACTCCCCTCCCCAGCAGCTGAATTCCAGACCGAGCTGCAGAGGGATCCCTCCTTGAAGAAGCTGAGGGAACTTTCTGGCCACGGCGCTGCAAACCCCCTTGGGGAAGGCTGCAGGGACAGAGTCCTATGGGAGAAGGGATTCCTGTACCAGGAATGGGCTCCCCAAGGGGAAGTAGAACTGTGGGGAATCGGGAGGCAGCTGGTGATGCCCCAGGAATCCACAGGGTTCTTCCCTTTCGAGCTGCTGTATGGGAGGAAAGTGAGGGGACCCCTGGACCTGAAAAGGGAGGATTGGGAGGAGAAGGGGGAAGCCCCCCTGGTGGATCTCTTCCCTGAGGTGGGAGCCAATCTCCCCATCAGGTGTTCCCCATTCAGAGTCACTGGGAAAGTAGCCCAGAACCTGGAGAGAGAGGTCAAGGACATGCTGGCTTTAGATGTGATCCAGCCGTTCAACAGCCCGTGGGCCTCACCCGTGGGGCTGGTCCCCAAGGAAGACGGGATGATCTGGTTCTGCGGGGACTACTGGAAGCTTAAAGCCATCACAGTGTCCGATGCCTACCCCATGCCTAGGCCTGGGGAGATTCTAGACAAGCTGAGGGGGATGGAGAACTTGGCCCTGGCGTACATCGATGACATGTGTGTCTTTAGCCAGACCTGGGAGGGACATATGTCCCAGGTGAAGAGGGTGCTGGGCTGCCTCAAGGAGGTGGGATTGATGGTGAAATCTGGAAAGTGTAAGGGGACGACGACAGAGGTGTTGTATCTGGGCCACAAGGTGGGGAGCGGTTGCCCAAGCCCAGAGCTGGCCAAGGTCAAGATAGGGGCTCTTAACCAAAAGAGCCCGAATCGCAACCCTCCAGACCAAAGTGCTGGGAGAAGACCCAGTCCCAGTTTGAACCCCAGGGGTATTGGGGTGGCAAAAGGGCACGGGCCACATAAACCTTCCCACATGCGGCCTGCGAGTGCCATCAAGCGCACTCGAACTAAGGGAGTGCATGAAACTGGAAGGGCCTGGTATAACTCTCACCAAGGAATGGGAGAGATGTTGGGGCATCCATGGGAACGTTGGTGGTTCGAACTTCCCTAGGTCACTGGCTGCAGTGACCCCGCTCAGTTCGGTCTCGAAGGGGGGAGAGATGTGACGAAGTGGGACTGTTCTTAATGTTTTCCTCAGTTTCCCCTATGCAGTTCTTAAGTATCTAGGTGGTGGGATAAGGGTGTATGGTTGCTGCAGAGCAAAGGGCCAGTGTCCATAAATGCCCGACACTCTGTCTCCTAGCAACTGATGGCCTGGGCCCCTCCTCTGCAAAGGTGCCAACTGAAGGTGTTGGAGACAAAGGGATCAGGTGACCTCCTGGCCTGGGAAAGAGACAAAGCCCAGAGAAGGAGAGGCTGGACAGGAGTTTGGAGCTAGCTGGGGACTGGAAGGGAGGGCAGACGGGGGTCTGCCTCGCTGGGCCACAGAATGGACCCGACGGAGGGGTCCCGTTCGCTGGACCTACAAGCTCTGTTTTAGGCTGTGTTCCTGTCGTCTAATAAACCTCTGTTTTACTGGCTGGCCGAGAGTCACGTCTGACTGCGAAGTGGGGGGTGCAGAACGCTTTGGCTTCCCCAGGACCCCGCCTGGGCGGACTCGCTGTGGGAAGCGCACGGAGGGACATATGCTGAATGCTCCCTGGAGAGACCCAGGAGGTGAAGCCGTGTGAGCTTCTTGCCCTGAAGACGGTCTGCTCCGAGGGAGAGGAGGCTCCCCAAAGTCCTGACTGGCTTTGTGGGGAGCAGTTCCAGAGCATCGCCCAGGGACTCCGTGACACTCCCCTTCCCTGACAGCCGCCCGCCCGGGCTGTCTCACTTTCGCTACGCCTCTGTATTTAAAGCAGGACAACGGCTGGGAGTACGCAAACCCTAACGGCAGTGTAGAGGAATTGGGTGGTACCCCTTTAAGTACTTAGTGAGTCTTCCAGTGGCCCTTGCTGTGTTCGGCGCACCAGGAGACCCCCGAACCGTTCAGCGTGTCGCAAGGCCCTGTACGCTGCCTACACTTAGTGCCACGGTTGTTCAGACCCACTGCGCCCTTCATATGTAAAAAGACACAACCCTAACCAACGGGCTAGCGGTGGGTTTGCTCCCATGGAGTCAGTCTGCTTTCCCCAGGTTTGGGTGTGAAAGACACACCCAATGGGGGAAGCTGCCCAGCTCTCCGCCGACAGGGCAGGGAAATGGTCAGACCAATCTGAGACAGAGCGCTGCCTGACGCACAAAGCAAACACACGGTGCGCTCTCTGCCCACTGCAGGCTCTTACAGGGTTGAGCGTAACAAAGGCAAGTCAAGGTTTGCAGACAGGAGCATGACTTAAGTAAACTGTGTCCTTTCAATAGCTAATGCCGGTCAATGCTTTGAACATGAACAGAAGAGCACAGTGTTACTGCGGTGCTAAACAATAGAAACTTGTGACTCCCAAAGCAGCCCTGTGACAATAAGGCAGACTGGCCGGCACGTACCTCTCCACTGGCGTCGCAGGCCGTGTGTGTGTAGAAATAATCCTTATCTGTGCAGGGTGGACGAGGTTTGCAAGAGCTAGAGCCTTGGTCTTTGTTGAGAAAGAAAAAGATTGTGGTTAAAACTAAGCAATGAGAGCAGTGCAGCCCACTCAGTCCCAGAAGCACAAGTAGCATGTGCCGCGAGAGAACGATGTTGGCTCTTCCTCAGCATTCACGCCCTCCCATTAGCGTGTCCAGGGTCCCTCACGTGATGTGGGGCTTGTCTATTATGCACAGACTAGCTGCTGCTCGCTGATTAACCCTTCCGGGGTCTAATGGTGCGTATTCCCCCCAAGAGTCACTGGCAGGATGCACTGACTATGTGCTGTATGTTTATCTACCTCAGGTGTCTTCCGGCTCCTATTGCTGGAGTAGCCTTTGGTGTGTTTCTCCTCACATCCCCAGCGAGGCAGGGCAGGGCCGCTATCCCCGTCGGACGGGGGGTGGGGGGAGAGTGACTTTCCCAAGGCCTCTGCCACTGAACTACTGCATGACCTTGGACAGGTCACGTCCCTTTTCCATGCCTCAGTTTCCCCAACTGGGGATACTGATACTGACCTCCTCTGTAAAGTGCTATGAGAGCTAGGGACGGTATTACTGCTGTGACAGGTTCCCGAAGGTGGGACTTTCCTGGGCCTGCTTTCATTTCGATGGGATGCCCCAGAGAAGTCTGCTGGCCTTCGAATGACCTGCTGCGCCACATTCTCCAGAGTCAGAAGTTTCTGGTAAACGCACCATTCCATTGCAGGAATGTTGTAACAAAATCGCTCCCCTTTATAGCAGGCCTGAAAAACTGGAACCTCTGGGGCTCCCCTGCTGGCTCCGGGGCAGCAGGGACAAACTGTTTCCAAGCAAACAGAAGGGGGCTGGGGGGAGATTTTAAACATCTGAGCAGAGTTTTCTTTTGTAAAACCAGACCTGCCCCCCCCCCCCCGGTTTTGACCTGGGCCCCCTTTATCTCCCCCCTTGCCCCCTAGTTTGGGAGAAGGGCAACAGAGGTTCAGTCCCATCTCTCTGTGCAGGGCTCCGTGGTCATCTCTGGGGACGCTGGTGTGGGAACAAGCAGGAAAACCAAAGCAGCCACCTTCACCCTTAGTTTCAACAGCAGTAAGGGGGTGGGGGGAGGGGACAGCAATGCCCGGGGACGAGTCCAGGGTCTAGGTCAGCCTCCCAGGCTCCTGGTGGGCACTGCCGGGGGCGAGACAGGTGCAGCCGGGAGATCCCACAGGTGGGCAGGGAACAGGAAGTGATACACCGATGGCGATGCGCTGGCAGCCCCTGCTGCTCAGGGCGGGTTTGTAGTGGAGTGAGAACAGCACAGCTGAGCCGGGTCACGTCAGAAGGTCCTGGGGTGCCTAATGCAGAAGCTGTGTGTCGGGGTGCAGGCCTGGGAACACACAGCCCATTACCTGAGTAGGTGTCTGGCTCACACCTCTGGCAGGAGGTAGCACCCTTGCTGGAGTAGGAGTTGGCTGGGCACAGCTGGCAGAAGGAAGATCCCGAGGTGGCGGCGTAGGTGCCCGCTTTGCAGGGGAAGCATTCCGAAGTGTAGGCCACCCCTGGGGCAGGAGGGAAGGACACAAATTCAGCTCTGACTGTGGCTGGTGGGGAGTGGCTGGTGCGATCGTGCAGTGGATGAGCGCGTACCTGTGATGCCGACGTTCCGCACCAGCACAGGTTTGGGGACCTTGGACCACACGGAGAAGGCCGTGGTTCTCCAGTACAGCACGTTGTTACCGCGACTCAGTTCCACCTACGAGATTAAACAGAACCCCCTGGGGGTAGGTCAAATCCTGGCAGGAAACGGGATGTTGGTTTGCAGGGTCCAAAGAGGCACTGGCTGACACAGGGATGGAGTGATACCCAGTGGTTAGAGCAGGGACCCAGCTCTGATCTCACTTGGTTTCAGACCGGTGCAGCTCCACCAAGTGCAGGCACTCCTGACTTACAGCAGCGCGGGCAGGGACAGAATCAGAGTCTAGCAGTCCTGCACTCAGCAACAGATCATCTGTCGTCCTGGGCCTTCGAACCAGCTGTGCTGACAGAGGGAGTGCTGGCTGGGACACCGGGGATATCCCCTGTGGCCACGATTTTCTAAGTGACCAGTCACTCTGGGGCACTGAGTGTGACCCCAGCAGCTATTGGTTGGATTTTAACTGATCAACCCCAGGGATGGGGAGGAGGGACCTTTGCCACTCCTCCAGCAGCCCTGGGACACAGGGTTAGCTCACTGGCTGTGAGTGCAGGTGTGGGTCTCCACAGCCTGCCAGCTATGCCCCCAGCCGCGCCACGCTGTGTGGGGAGATGGAGGATCTTGCAGTTGGCTCCTACTTACGTTGTGGGACTCCCATCCCTTCTCCGTGGTTCTCATCCACCGGGACTCCTCCACGGTCGGCTGGCACTGATCGTTCTGAACCTACGGCACATGGAACTCGGGCTGAGGATGCAGTTTCGGCAGGTCAATTCTCAGAGGCATGCTGCTGGGTTCTTAGTGCAGTTTCTCACCCCACTGACTGTTTTTGAAAGGACCCTTCCACTGCCTTCCCAGCCCCCTGCCACAGGGCAAAGCCCTCAAACTGGGCTCTGAGAGATGGGTAACATGCACAAGCCCTAGAGCAGGGGTCGGCAACCTTTCAGAAATGGTGTGCCGAGTCTTCATTTATTCACTCTAATTTAAGGTTTCACGTGCCGGTAATACATTTTAACGTTTTTAGAAGGTCTCTTTCTATAAGTCTAATAATATATAACTAAACTACTGTTGTATGTAAAGTACATAAGGTTTTAAAAATGTTTAAGAAGCTTCATTTAAAATTAAATTAAAATGCACAGCCCCCCGGACCAGTGGCCAGGACCCGGGCAGTGTGAGTGCCACTGAAAATCAGCTCGTGTGCCGCCTTCGGCACACGTACCATAGGTTGCCTACCCCTGCCCTAGAGCATCACACAAAGGACGAACATCAACTGTAGGGACCACCCACAGAGACTACATGTCCTAGCATGCAGTGCTCCACCCAGCAGCTTGAGATGGAGCACTGCATGCTGGGTCCTGGAGTGTTTGCTTATTAACTTGGAGGGCAGCCCACCCACACTTTGGCCATCCTGCCCTCCGGGTCAGTGCAAGCAGGCGGCACTCCCAGCAGTTGGGCACCAAGAGAATCCTGCGGGCAACCTTGAACCACCTCCTGCCGAGCCAGAGGGATGGGCAGGAACCCCTCAATGCACGTTTCCTCTTGGGGCTGTGACAGCAGCTGGACTGTCCCCCACTAGTGGCATCTGAGCCACGTGAGAGGTCAGTAGCCTGCCCCAGCCATAGATAACACAGCTGGGTCGGGTAGCTCAGGCAGCAGAGCAGGGGTGGGCAAACTTTTTGGCCCGAGGGCCACATCGGGGACTAGAAATTGTATGCCAGGCTGTGAATGCTCACAGAATTGGGGTTGGGGTGCGGGAGGGGTTGAGGGCTCTGGTTGGGGGTGCGGGCTCTGGGGTGGGGCTAGGGATGAGGAATTTGGGGTGCAGGAGGGTGCTCTGAGCTGGGACAGGGGTGCAAGTTCTGGCTGGGTTTGTGGGCTCTGGGAGGTTTGGGGTGCAAGAAGGTGCTCTGGGCTGGGATTGAAGGGTTTGGAGAGCAGGGGGGGGTTCAGGGCTGGGGTAGGGCATTGGGGCGTGGGGAGAGGCTTGGGGGTGCAGGCTCCGAGTGGCGCTTGCCTCAAGCGGCTCCCAGAAGCAGTGGCATGTCCCTTCTCCGGCCCCTACGTGGAGGCACAGCCAGGCGGCTCTGCACGCTGCCCCGCCCGCAGGCACCGCCCCTGCAGCTCCCATTGGAACGAGTAAGAGCCGGAGTGGGGCCATGCAGTGGCTTCTGGGAGCTGCATGGTGCGGCTTGCGGGCCGGCTTAGTTTGCCCACCCCTGCAGTAGAGGCTCACGTGTTTAGGTCCCAGGTTCAATCCCTCCTGACCCTCCCAGGGTGTGCATCAGACCAGCCCTTGGAGACTCTGATACGGGAACGTGTCCCGGAGAACTCCAATGAGGAGCAGCAACCCAAGGAGACGTACAAAGAACTCAAAGACGATGCTGCTGTCCGGGTAGATGTACTCGAAGGAGACGGTGCCAGACTGCTTCAGGTTGACAGCGTACATCAGGGTGGCTGTGCACTCGTCTGTGTTGGAGGCAACGTAGTCTCCCAGGGGCACCCAGGTTGAGCTGGAACAGCGAGAACAGCACGGCAATGAGCAGAGCACCGAGGCCAGACGCTGCTCAGGGAAGGGAGAACTACAAGCACAAAGTGAGGAACAGCATCGCTCGCCGGGGGGGGGAGGAGCGACAAGGCCCAGGGGTGAGACATTCCCAGCCTGCCCCGGTGGAGCACACAGGCCAGACTGTGCTCAGTCAGGTCAGTGCAGTCACTGGCATCACCAGGGATTTGCAGATGTGCTCAGAACGGCACAGCTGACTAGAAAGGCCCCGCCCCGAGCACTGTGATCACCGCGCCTTCCCTTAGCGCATCTTCTTCGCTAGCATGTCACATGGCAGGAAAGCAGCATGCTCAGTGACCTTCCTTCCTGCCCCACCGCTGGTCGCTGCTCTGAGCCGAACAGACCGATCCGGCCCTATTGGGAAGAAAGGGATCGAGGCTCTGCAGAGCTGCATCTGTTCTGAGTGCACCCGGAAGTGGGATGAATAATTAAAGTGACGCTAGAAGTAGGTTACATTTGCAAGTTGCATAAACGCTCTCGCTAGTGCCATGTCGCAGTCTTCCAGGGAGAGTGACTCATGAAAAGCCTGTTTTCGATTGAAGCATCTGAGCCTTCTCGGCGCGGGAAGTGATCAAAGGACAGGAGGGAAACGAAGCTGTGCGCGACGGCAGACTGCGAGCAGTGCGAACTCAGCCACAGGGAGGAGACCTAAAACCTGCCTGAGCCCTGTCTACATTCAGAGTTGCCCTAGTTTAACTAACGGCATGTTACTGAACTGCTTCCATGGATGCTCTTAATTAGATTTAAACCAGGCTTAAGTAAATTCTTTGCCAAATTAAGCTAAATCAATGTAAGCCTGGCTTAAATTAGCAGTAATGCAACTGAATATAGACAAGGCCTTAGTTTCCTCCAGCAGCTGCAGTTAGCGATAGTGCTCTCCTTCACCTCCAAAACAGCTGGGTAGGTTGCTGTGGGCTGTTGAACAGCTGCCATGTACCACCCCAGAGGTGGCTGCAGTTCAGTGATGGGAGAACCAATACCTGTGCATCTATCCACCCCCTGTCGCTGGTAAAGCCCTCGGCAGGCTTTCGGAAGCCAGAGGCTATCGCATTCACACTAACAAATGATAATTAGCTACTAGGGCTGGTTGCAGTGACAGGTGCCTTACAATACAGACGCTGTTTCTGATCTAGCACAGAAAGATACCACCAGAGATGATTTAAAATGGCCATCCCTGCATCTGGGCAGGTGCTGCTGAACCCTCCCTGGTCAGAGAGCCGGGGCTGATGTGCCTGCAAGAGTGCCAGGCTTTCTATGTAACTCTGAAGATGGGAGGAGTGGAAGTGGGGGAGGGGCAAGAGGCAGGTCCTAGAAGGTGGCAGGATCCCCAGCCTGGATCAGACCAGGCGCCATCTAGCCCAGTCTGGCGCTAACAGCACCAGCTGCTGCAGAGGAAGGGGCGAGAATCTCAGTGAGTGCCGATGGAATATTGCTCAGAGCCCAGACAGTTGTTGGCCGGTTCATGCCATGATGCGCCAAGGATTATAGCCCTTATCGCATTAACACTTTAGTCTAACTGTGGCTGTTCTTATCCAGAGATGCCTATTCCATTTTTTGAATCCTACTGAGCTCTTAGCCGAACTAATATCATGTGACAGTGAGTTCCACAGGTTACGTATGCACTGGGCAAAAATTGAAGGAAGGGGGCAGTGCAGTGTTGAGCCTGCACAGCTCCAGGGGTGCAGCACACCTGGAGGGATGTTAAGAAAGGGTGAATCTAGACTATCCGAGAAGACTTCCTGATGGCAGGAGGTCACCCAGGGGAAAGGATGGAAGCTCTATAGCTTGGGACATTCAACAGCAGGGTTAGAGAAACCCTGGGAAAGCGTACAGCAGGGAAGGATCTTTCCGGGCTGTGGGCTGGACGCTCTAACGGATCTGTAGCTCCCGACATGCCTCCTCGTGCAACAGGAGAAGCAGCTGGAACCTTTGTGAAACTTCATTAGAGAAGGGACCAGGCTTCCGGGTTGGCTACTCCCTGAACAGCACATCTGTGCTTCAGACACATGGGGGTGAACAGGGGGACCAGAGAGCCATGTGCTGCAGGGTGGGAGCAGCTTGGCTGGTGCAGCTAAGGGCTGGGGGTGGTGACAGGGATCCTGTTGCTTGGTGCCAGAGCCCAGCTAAACATTAGTGCTACATGTGAGGTGTGACGAAGCAGGGGCTTTTCTTGTTGTTTTCACTGGTTTGTTTGCAGAGGGCGTGGGACTCAGTTTTCCTGTGTGTTACTGGTTTAACAAGGTGGTGGGAGAGGGAGTTTGTTGTTACAGAGGGCCAGCGAATGACCTGGAGAATGGATACCCCAGCGACTGGTGCCCGGCCTGGAGAATGGATACCCCAGTGACTGGTAACCTGGTGACCAGCTTAACCCCGAGACAGAGTGGACCCCAAGAAGGGCTGTCGCACTGAAGTGGGTTCCCCCCAGGGACTGTACAGAGCCTGGAGAGAGCACGAGTCCTGTGATCTGTGACATGGGGTCCTTCATGGTCCTCTGGACAGGCAGGGCCGTAGCAACAAAGAACGTGGCCCCCCTCCGAACGGTGGCCCCCTCCGAACATATGTCCGGGCGGAGCCCCTTACAATGCAGAAACTGGAATGCAGTATTTATTTTGCCACTTTTAGGGGCTCCCTTCCTTGCGGGGCCCCCTCCGGTCGGAGGGCACTCGCTACGCCTCTGTGGACAGGCCTGGGCTGGATCAGCTGTGGGTGGGGAGACCCTCCACCGAACACGTGGTACTGACCTTGCCAGTTGGACATGGTGGCTGCTCCACTCTGCCCCACCATGGGAAAGACCCGGTCAGAGGGCACCAGTGGGGAGGGGAACTTGTGGCTACCACTAGCTTTGGCTGGGAGATTGGACCCCACTGCTCAGCTAGTGGATCCTCTCCACTGGCTGCTGCACTCGGTCCCAGGGAGAGGATGCTCCCCGCCCCTGGCGGCAGAGCAGAGGTCTCTGCACTGCTCTGGGCAAAGCGCTGTTCCAGCGGCAGCGGGTCGCAGGGGCAGGGGATCACAGCTCTGCCCCATGGCAGATCCTATGGGGATGTCGTGGGAACAACACCCGGTACGGCAGGCGCGCGATGGCAGTCAACTAAAGGACGGGAGAGAGAGAAAGCAGCAGGCACAAGGCTCCACCTACCTAGCACAGAGCCGCCAACCAGGATGGCCCAGATCTGAGGGTCTGAGCAGTGTGGCAGGGCAGGCTGTCCCATTAGGGGCCAGTAGGCCTGCGGCCAACCAGCCCTATTCAGTTAGCCCTGCCTGGGCTGTAACAGGCTGTGAGGCAGCCTGAGAAGGCAGGGCTAATCGGGTCAGAGGACAGCCTGAAACACCTGGCCCCGTGAAAGGCCGGAGAACTCAGTTGGGAGCCCCATGTAACCTTGAAGGACTGAACAAGGCGGGCGCCGGGCCTGGCAGTGCTGCAGGACTCGGGCTGGAGCAGACTCCTGAGACGTCTCGCGGGAGTGATGTTCATACCGCCGCCCTGCTGGCTACCTACCGCACCTGCAGGGAAGGGCCTGGCCTAACACAGGGCAGAAAGAGGCAGGGAACCGAGGATGAAGAGAAAAATTAGAGCGATCCTTTTAGCCCCAAATGCCCCCTTGGGAGCTAGACGGCAGAGTCTCCCCCAGTGCCAAGGGCCCGGTGAGCACAGCAGCAGGCAGCCTGCACGCAGAGGGACTTCCATGGAGAGGCAGCTCACGCGCAGAGCGCTCCATCCCCATCAGCACTCGGACGCTCCGGCTCTATCGCATGCCTGCCTCTGCTGCCGTCACACTAACATGAGCCCTAACAACTAGGGCTGCCGTCAAATCGTGCCACTGGAGTCTCGCTGCTGTTCTGGGGCAGCGTTAGGGTCACGTTCAGACTATGCCATGCCCTCCTCAGCCTCTGGAGTCTCAAAACACAGCTGCTGAGTCAATCCCCAGTTCCCTTTGGCTCAGGTTCACTCCCTCATGTGCTACTGCTCATGTACAAAACTGATCTGCGTTTCCCTGCTATTCAGCAATAACTGGGTGCACAAAATGTCTAACCCCTAAAGATCTGTTGGGTATAAAATACCAACCCAAATCATAGCCACGAATAGTCCAGTGCATTCAACCCCACTTCTAAACCACTCACAGTGATTTAGATACAAGATGTTCTAGTAATTACATCACACACTTTGGGTGATAATTATTGAAGCCAAATTCCCTCACCCCGGTGTGACTCAGAAGTAACCTCACTGGGCCTGATTCCCCTCACTCCCCCGGTGTAAATCAGGAGTAGCGTCACTGTCAATGGAAAGTACGCAGCTGTGTAGGGCACCAGGAAATTTGGTGCCCTGTGTAGCTGTGTGCTGCTCCAGCCCCTTCTCCGCTTCTTCCCCATGGCCCCCGCCCCTGCTCCGCCCCAGCCCCGCCCCCACTCTCCTGAGGACTGCAGCAGGGCTGGGCTGGCACTCGCCGGCAGCGGGAAGTGTAGCGGCCCAACCCCATCCGCTGGTGAGTGCTGGGGGTTGGTTCCCCCCTGTACTCAAGCCAGCCCCGCCCCCCCGTGCGGAGGCCTGGGGCCAGTCTCCCTCCCCCACAGAGGTCTGGGGCTGTGTAGGGCCCCAGAATAGCTAGGGACGGCCCTGTGTGAGACTGGGCAAGTGAGAGCAGAACCACGCTGATTTGTCCAATTATGGCATAAGCCTGGTTGTCAGGTGCCAGTGGCCTGCAGCTCACACTGACTGCAGCCAGAGGGTGGGGGATCAGCACTCCTGGAAGCCAGGCTCTCCTGCACAAAAGGCCAAGGATGCTGGCTGCAGCCTGGGGCTCCATAAAAGGCGGCCCTGCCCTGGGGTGCAGCAACAACCAACTCACGTGGTGCAGTTCTCCAGGGACTCCAAGACGCTGCTGTCGCTCTCCAGGTTGGTTGCAATGCTGGCGAAGCCGTGGGGCAGCTCATCCCACTCGTCGAAGCGGATGCCAGTGCCCAGGGAATACCTGCCCTCGGCACACGGCTTGCACGACTGGTCCTTCATGTCGAGGAACTGCCCCGCTTTGCAGGAGAAAGCTGTAACACAGAACCCCAGAGAGAGAGCTCAGAGAGAGGTGGACACGGACCGGGGTTTAGCCAACGATCCCCAGCATTTGCATTTCATCTGGAGTGCCAGGATCATAGACTCCCAGCATGGGGCTATAATGTGATTTGTTATCCCCATTTTACAGGCTGTACGTCTGACTGAACTGATACGCAGATCACTTTAAAAACGAGAAGTCCGGTGGCACCTTAAAGGCCAACAGATTTATTTGGGCATAAGCTTTCAAGGGTAAAAACCCACTTCTTCAGATGCAACTTTAAAGCTCACTTTAAAGGGCTCCCCTGCTGCAGTCCTGTCTTCCTAGTCTCCCCCAGGAATGGAAGAGAAGCTGAGTCTTGGTTAATGAATGCCCGTTGCTATCCGCAGACAGGTTCTGTTGGTCCCTTTTAAGGAACTGTGCCATTCCGTAGCTTATGAAACACTGTCTTTCTCTGGAGCCTCTATTACAATAATCACTGGATGGAAAATACTCAACAAACCCCAGATATACAGGATCTGAATCTGCTCTCGCTCACACTGGTGCTACCTCAGTTTAGCTACACTGACCTCATTGGAGTTAGAGGGGAATGGGGCCTCAGGGGGTTACTCCTAATTTACATGAGGAGAATCAGGCCTAATATTTGCTGGCCTGCTGCTCGGGAAGTGAGTGGGAAAGCTCCCCCCCAGTTTCACAGGGAGCAGGAGCAGGCCTGTACCCTTTAATAGCCTGGTGGGCACGTTTCGGAAGCCAGTGGCATAGATGAGATGTGACAAGTGCAGCCTCCCCCAGTCACCGCCTGCGCAGAGAGCACAGGGCAGCTGGGGCAGGCCAGTAGCTTACAGCATTCCGTGCCCTTGATGGGGTCCGGCAGGCCCGTGCAGAGTCCTGGGGTGTGCGGCACGGCCACCCTCCACCGCGAGCCGAGGCTGTCACAAGCCGTGTATTCGTAGTGGTATTCAGACTGGAAGAGAAAGCAAAGAGGTGAGCTAGAGCGAGACCCGCACAGCACCGGCCGTGTGCACTGGGAACGCTACGGGCCTGACTCCTCCTGCTGGACCCACCGCTGTGCCAGGCTGATTCCAGGCGCACTGTGTAACACAGGCGCGTTGCCCTGACATTACTGGAGTTACTTCCAATTACACTGGTGTAGCTGAGATCAGAGTCGGGCCGATGGAGTCTCACCATCACGGGATCAGAATCTGGCCCAACACGCGCTTGAGGACAGCCTTTCACACCCCGCCCCCACCTGGCTGTAGCTGGGGACCACCTGCCAAGAGGAGCTTCATCGGTGTTTTCATCGCCATCATGCTGGCAGGGGTCGGTGAGCAGACCAGGGCCGGTTCCTAACCTGCCCCAGTGGCTGCAATGGAGCTATTCCCAGTGTACACCAGGCCCAGAAATGGGACACATTTCCCCAGGGACCTAGGGGCCTGAAGATGCAGACAGACACAGTGGGATTTCACAGTGCCTAGGAGAGTCGACTTTCCATGGGAGTTGGGGCCTAACCTGCTCAGGTACTTTTGCAAAACCACTAGGTGCCACCTGCCTCTTTAGGTGTCAGGTTGGTGAGTGCCTGGGCACACGCCGAACCATGGGCCCCACTCTCCTCCCACCTACATCACAAGGCCTGTGGAGTTACCATGGGGATGAGAGAAGAACTGAGCCCAACACCGACCCTCTGCAACAATGCTGCCCGATAACATTCATCTCCAGCTGTTATCACTTCTCTGAGCCGCTGGACAGAAGAGCCCACAGAATTTCTATCAGTCTTTCCAAGTGAGAGCTACTTGTTCCTGGCCCACATGGTCACCAGTTAAGTTTATCCATGTTTTTGGTCTATCCAGGGCCATAACGTCAGGCCCCCTTCCTTGTCCTTCCATGACATGGGCATGTGTTAATTACACCATTGTTGATTGTACCCAAGTCTGATCCCCGATTATCTATGCCTGCTTTGTTCCTGCTGTGACCAGGCACGTGCCACCAGCGGGATCACGTGCTGAACAAGACCTGTGTTTTCAGGGGCTGAGTTGGGACAGAGAAGGTCTCATATTCACACTCCTCTAGTTCCTCTTGCCTGGGCAGAAATCGGGGAAGCTACAGGCCCAGGCTGTAGAGAGGAGTCACAGCAGTGACAGAGCACAGGACGCTGCAGGGGAACAATTGCAGCTGAAGGAGGATAAGCACAAGGGACCCAGTGTCCTGGGGACCCCGCGGTTGAGGTTCACAGATGCCAGCCCAGCTCTTCTGTGGACCACGACCGAGGTCTACCAGCAGGCCAGTGCAGAGCCAGGAATAGACCCCAGCTCTCCTGAGCCCCAGGCTGGTGCCTTCCCCGCTCAGGAAGGTGTCAGTTGATACTCCCGTTCCCCTAGCCCTGGCTGCATGGGCTGCAAGACTGCTCCGGTCACATGGCCCTTCCTCCATGGCCGGGAGGGGCTCCTTGCTGGCAGCCTGACTGTAGTAAGACGGGACTCGAGTAAGAAGGGCCTGGGCCTAACACGGTGTTGAAGTAACTGTGGGTGTAAGTTACACAGCAGGTGTAAGCCAGAGGACGTCAGGTGGAGCTGCCTACACTCTCCTCCTGCATCCTGCACTCTCCTCGGAGTTATTTTTCCTCCCTCTGCCCTCGGCACAGGGACGTGATGCTCCTTTAGTGCACACACTGGATGGCAAATCGGTGTAAGAGGTGCTCATTTACCACCCACTTCCTCTTCGGGCAGGTCTCCCTCCAGCCCGTCTGCGCACCCTCGCAGCAATCAGTGTGCCAGTAAAGCCAAGAGGTGAATTTGGCCCCTCTGACCAACATGCTCCCTACACGTAAGCAGCTGAAGAGAGGGTGCTCGAGCTGGCCGTTCTGTTCGGCCTTGCAGGGGAGATTTGAGGTTTGTTTGTTGTTTCTTTGTGTTGTATAAAAAAGGGTTGCAGAAGTCTGCCCCCACTGCTTGTTTTTTTTAAAACGTTTGCAGTTCAGGGCTTGCCTACCCCAAAGTCTCTCTTGGCTACTGGAGAAGAGCAGGGGTCATGCTATTGCAAAACTGTGGAAGGGGAAACTGATTCACAGAGCTGAGAAGAAATTTATATCCAGATTCTTTAAAGCTTTATTTTCAAACCCCTCTAAGCCTCGCGCGCCCGACAGACCCTGGGAGAAAAGGGGTCCTTGGGAACGATTCAGAACTCAGAGGCGGACAACGCTCCCATCTTCGAGATCCCGCCAACAGGGCTTCTGGCAAAGCCGGGGAAGAGCAGAATCGACGTGCCTGATGTCTGTCTATGTTACTTAGCTAGCCCCCAGTACCGCAGGGTCTGAGTGCCTCAGTCGTTACATCAGCACAGTCGCCCTGCGAGGCGGAGCCATGCTGTGAGCCCCAGCGTGCAGATGGGAAGCTCAGGCCCGGAGGGTCCATCTACACTGCAGCTGGGAGGAAGCCTGGCTGCTCGGGTGCACAGAGAGGAACCAGCCCACTGGAGACAGCAGCTGGGAGGCTGCTGCTGCTCCGGCAGAGATGCAGGCTGGACTCCAAGCTTGGCTCCAGGGGCTCGCTCCCCGCTGCAGTGTAGCCATACCCAGGGCCGTGCACAGTTACACTGGAGTCTCTAGGGGAGCAGAGACCTGAACACAGGTCTCCAAAGTGCCAGGCTAACTTGGCCACCCCTCCTCTCCTTGCTTCTGACACCCCCCTGCCCCCTTCAGTGCATGCTGGGGCATGAGACAGGCCATGTGCACACTGACCCCCTCCACGCCCCAGGGGCACCGCCTGCAGGATCACACACAGACAGACACATGATCCTACGTTCAAGGCCCCTCGGCTGTGTGACGTTATAAGTTTAATATAATATCTCATTGAAAGATGACAGGGCCAGAAAGAGTTAATTAGCTCACAGACTGACCTGACCCATGGCCGAACTTTAGAGACTTGTTAGGAAGATATGTAAATGAATAGAGCTTTGTTAGATATAGAAGGATAGATGTTTGCTCAGGTCTTGTGATATAAGCAAACAAAGTCTTGTCTATTGCTATAGCTTTGATTCAAAGATCAAAAAAGGAATATTAACATTTAGGAAGATACCTGAGTGAAATAGTATTATTCTCTATATGTCTCTTTGAAGGTTGTGATAACCTGTATCTGAACTGTTAATGGATAAATTACCCTGTGCTAATTGCCAGGATGTTTGGGAGAAGGAGAGTTAAGCCTATTGTTTCTCAGGCCAAACGGCTGCTGGAAATGTATAAGAACCCTGGGACACGATCCTTCTTCATCTCAGATCTGCTTTGGGTTTCAAGAGGGGGAAATCCTAGGCCATAAAGATTGAGATCTCCAGTCACTGACTGGAGTCACCCTGAATATGGACATTGGATGATAACCTATGGACTATTTCTAAAAGGACTTTTGGCAACTACAAGCTCACCTCTGCTATGTAGCTGAACCTCAAGAATTGAATTCAAGTCTGTATGTATATTGATCTTTTAACCAACACACTCTCTTTTCCTTTTATAATACATTTTAGTTTAGTTAACAAGAATTGACTGTAGCATGTATTTTGGGTAAGATCTAAGTTATAATTGGACCTGGGTATGTGGCTGATCCTTTGGGGTTGGAAGAACCTCTCTTTTATATGATGAGATAAGATTTTCAGTAATCATCATCATATCTGACGTGTGTCTGGATGGAGGCCTGAGGCTGGGTACTTTAAGGGAACTGCGTTGTTTGGACTTCTGAGTAACCTGTATGATACTATAGAAGCTGTTTTGTGCTGGCTTGGTAAATCTAAATATTGGAATAACCACCAGCGTTTGGGGTTTGTCTGCCCCGTTTTGTTTGCAGTTCACCCTGATTGAGTGACCTCAGCTGGCTCCAACAAGCAGCATCGTCACAGGCTGCGACCAGCCCCATGTGTTACACACCCTCTTCCACACCGGGAAAAGTCGCCTCTAACCCCTACAGAGCAAGCAGAGTAAGTCACCGCGGCCATGCTAGACGGGCAAAGCACCGCTGGCCATGTGTCAGTGCGGCATGCTGGGATTAGCTGGGTGGCTTGTCACGCTCAAAGCAAAGCACCCCACACCACATGAATGTGGCTTGGAGCGGCCCGCCACATAAAGGTCCCCGAGACACAGCATGCGGGTTCTCTGCCATTGGCAGGGGCTGGTGGAAACAGAGCCCCAGCTATTAGGATCCACTTACTGTCGAGTGATATCAGCTCGGCGGGCTCGCTGGAGCAAGCTGTCCCAATGACAGCGCTGGCAGAGAAAGTGCCCGCATCCTTTCATTGGAAGCACTGGTGTGAAATGAGACAATGCTTTCTAAAGGACCGGCAGCAAAGCTGAAGTATGACAGGGCTGCACAGAGAGGGTCTGATCCTGATCCCACTCGCCCCCATGGGAATCAGGAGTAAATCCATTACACTCAACAGAATTACAGCTATTAAAAAATAAACCACTGTTGAGAGCGCAGGATCAGGCCCATTAATTTGACTGGCGAGTCTGTCTGGGTTAAGACCGCAGGCTGGCTTAGTACAGTGTTACCTAACCTCCGGCAGCCAAGGCTCAGCATGAGAAGGCAGTGGTGGGTCCCTTTCCAAGCCCCACCCCCAACCCTGGCAACAGGGAGGAGAGGCCTCGGATAAGGCCAGAATTTTCAGAGCACCCACAAACTGGGCTGGCCTTTCAGAAGAGCCCAGCAGGTGGGGTGCTGACTGACCCCTTTTGAAAAATCAGCCCTTATTTGGGTACTACATGGGAGCTGAGCTTTACTGTACGTCTGCCCCCATTGGGGTGCTGAGCTTTTGGGAATCTGGCCCCATGCATTTCATCATGAAGACGCATTGCAGGGGTGCCACCACCCCTTCCCCAGGCTCAGCACTGACGGGGAGAGCCTGAACCCAGAACCTTGCTAGATACGAACCTTCTAGCCTGCAAGTTCTGGCTGTGCTTGTTTCACCAACCCTCCCCCTGGGGGCTCTGCAGCAGAAGGCTATTTACGGACCAAGCATCGGGTGCTTGGCTACCTGACTGCATGGAGAACTTCAACCTCAGACAGCTGCCGTCATGTCACAGCCAGACAATGCTGCTTGGGCTACTCTCAGGGCCGGCTCCAGGCACCAGCGCAGCAAGCAGGTGCTTGGGGCGGCCAACGGAAAGGGGCGGCACGAATTGCTGCTGAAGAATGAAGCGGCGGCAGAACTGATCACAGCTTTCCCCCCCCTCCCCCCACCGCTTGGGGCAGCAAAAACGCTGGAGCCAGCCCTGGCTATGCCGCCAACCTAACCTGCACGAGCCCCTTGCTGAGGAGGCGTCCATGGCCAGAGTCATCCGACCGAAGCCATGCAACTGAGCTGTGCTGACCAGGAGCCAGAGAGATGGGCCAAGGCTTCTCCAGATACCTCTACCAGAGAAGATGTGGGCTGAATACTGAGCTTTGTCAATGCAGGGGCAGGATGATGGGTATAGGGGTCTCCCATACACTGTGATCCTTGTAAGCTGGTAGCACCGGGAGCCCTACTCAGGGACTAGGAGCCCATTGTTTCATACATTCAGCTTCATAGAGTCCAGGGCCAGAAGAGACCATTGTGCTCACCCAGTCTCTCCTCCTGTATGACACAGGCCAGGGAACTTCCCCCAATCATTCCTAGAGCAGAACTTAGAGAAAAACAGCCCATCGTGATTTACAAATGGTCAGTGATGGAGAATCCCCCACAATCTTCGGTAAATTGCTCCAGTGGTTAATTACCCTCCCTGTTAAGAATTTACATCTCATTTCCAGTCTGAATTTGTCTAACTTCAACTTCTAGCCATTGGATCATGTTATATCTTTCTCTGCTAGACTGAATAGCCCATTATTAAATATGCAGGTACGTACAGACTGATCACGTCACCCCTTAACCTTCTCTTCATTAAGCTAAATAGACTGAGCTCCTTTAGTCTATCACAGTGGTCCCCAACCTTTTTCGTCTGGCAGGCACCGGACGATGAGCCACCGAGGACTGTGGCCGGCGGACAAGCATCCGCCGAAATGCTGCCGAGAAGCGGCAACGTCAAGAGGCATTGCCATGGAAATGCCGCCTAAAATCAGCGGCGACGCCTCTTGATGATGCTGCTTCTCGGCGGCATTTCGGCAGATGCTTGTCCGCTGGCCAGTACATGGGCACACATAGATACCCGCGGGCACCCAGTTGGGGACCACTGGTCTATCACTATAAGGCACATTTTCTAATCCTTTAGTCGTTCGCATGGCGCTTCTCTGAACCCTCTCCAGTTTATCCACAGTTCAAGAAGGATGTGGGCACCAGAACTAGACACCATATTCCAGCACCGATCACACCAGGGCCAGATGTAAAGGTAAAAGAACCTCTCTGCTCCTACTCGAGATTCCCCGGTTTATGCATCTCAGGATGGCATTAGCTCTTTTGGCCAATATGTCGCATTGGGAGCTCATGTTCAGCGAATTATCCACCACAACCCCCAAATCTTTTTTAGACTTCCTGCTCCACGGGATAGAGTCCCCAATCATGTACGTGTGGCCTGCATTCTTTGTTCCTAGATGGATACATTTACATTTAACCTTATTAAAAACACATTGTTGGCTTGTGCCCAGATCACTCTGTATCAGTGACCTGTCCTCTTTACTATGTACCACTTTCCCCAGTTTTGTGTCATCTGGGAACTTTAGCAGTGAAGATTTTGTGTTTTCCTCGAGGTCATTGATCAAAACGTTACGTAGCGTAGGGCTCTTGTGCTCAGCACTGTACACTCACAGAACAAGAGAAGGGTCCCTACCCCAATCAGCATAAGACAAGACAAAACAGGCAGATACAGCCAGCTAACTCCTGGAGGAGCACACAGAAACAACGGGAATCACTTATACTGGTCCTAATGGTCTCACTGCTGCCATGTGCCTCCTCCGCATCAGTTTGTTGTATCCGCCGGTCTCTCCTCTTGGACTTCGATTGTAAGCTCAATTGGGGCAGGGTCCGTCTCTTTTCTGTGGGTTTGGACAACAGGCCTGTCACACTACTGCTGCCCAAATAATCCGAGCCCCTCGGGCCGGGGAGGAGGAGGTTACTGGTCCCAGGCAGGGCTGGACAGAGCCCTGCGTTTCTGAGCCTTATAAACTTTAATGTAAAAAAACCCAGCAACATTTCAAGTAGCCTTTGGTTTCACATACAGTTTAATTTAAACCACGGGCTCCAGTTTAGTTTGACAGCATTCCAAAGCCTGAGGGGGGGTTGCATGAACTTAGCGAGCAGCCAGGCCAGTGCTCCCTGCCTTATGAAAGCGGCGTGTTTATCTTGGCGGGACCCGGGGGTTAGTGTGACAATGAACGTTGTTCATTAAACAGGTTCCTAGGTAAACCCGGATGCAGAGTTCTGCCTAAGGAAGCAGGAGCAATTAAGAGACATTCACACCAGATGTTTCATAAGCTGAACTGGTGCCCATAGTGTTTACTCATCTCATCACACACAACTAAAGCACATGGACACAAACCACAGCAGGCGGACTGGCTGCCTCAGGAGATTGCTAATGGCTCCTCAGGCTTTTGGCAGCTCAGCTGACTGCCTGGGGAAGAGCGTCATGCTGGGGTAGAAGAGGGGTCTGTCAGCATGTCAGACTCCTGGATTCTATCCCTGCCTATGACACAGACTCTGTGTGTGACTGCACAAACCCCTTCCCCTTTCTACGCCTCAGGTTTCCCACCTGTGAAATGGACCTAATGACTCTCCCTTCTGTTCTCCAGAGGTCCTTGTACTGTCTGAGCACCTCCCACCAGCCCTGTCTCCTAATGCACTGGTGCCTGTCCTTTGGCTAGTTGTGAGGCTCAGTTCTAATTAGCAAGGTCTTTGGGTGAAAGGTGATATAGGAGGGGTAGTGAGTACAAGGGCATCACCCTTTCCTTGCTCATCTGAAGCACAGTTGCCTACAGAGCCTCAGGCTCGTCTCCTCACACGGCCTTGGATCTGCACACGGAGCTCAGATGTGAGGAGAGAGAAAACAAATTAACTTTTTTCCTAGATGCCAGAGTAAACCAGCTCTCATGTGCTGGGACAGGAGTGCAGGGCTCCCCTGACAACCCCGCCCTCCCCCTGCCTGCCTCGCTTCAGAAGAGCCACAGGAACCTTCTGACCAGCCTCACCTTATCTTTGATCCCGTTCAATACAGCCATATGGAAGAACATCTGTTACTGGGGCTTACGTTTCCCCACCACAAGCTACCTTGAAAGCCGATATCCAGAGCAGGGAGGGATATTTACCTACGAGTTAAAGCAATACTTAAGACCAGTAAGACCAGCTGGAACATTTAATTTTCAGAAGTGGTAGGCAAGCAGCCAGAGGATTTAGCAACGTAAGGGCCCAATCCTGCTGGGTTCGATTTCCCTGCTGATCTCACAAGGACTGAATTCTGTTCACCTATTAAGAATGAGGAAGTTGAAAACTTGCCCCTTAATGTTTTATGAGCATCTGGGTGAATTGACCTAAGTCGCTGATTTTAATCATGATTTAAATCAGCAAGCAGGAAACCTTAATTTAAATAATTGATTTTAATCATGTTTTGCATTTGTACTTCAGTTATTTTCCTAAAGAATGGCTGATTCACACTGATTGGTAACCATTAAAATATGTACATTTGCAACTAAAAACATTTACACGAAATTTGGTGCTTCTTTTTGCTAACCAGGAGGATAGACTATATCTATACACATTTATTTAAGCTTTATATAGTTTTATATTCAGATTCTTCATTTTTACATTTTTGTTATATGAGAAGAACAGCCATGCAAAGGTCCATCAAGCCCAGTATCCTGTCTTCCGACAATGGCCAATGCCAGGTGCCCCAAAGGGAATGAACAGAACAAGGTATTTATTGAACGATCCATCCCCTATCATCCATTCCCAGCTTCTGGTAAACAGAGGCTAGGGACACCATCCCTACCCATCCTGGAGAATAGCCACTGATAGACCTATCCTCCATGAACTTATCTAGTTCCTTTTTGAACCCTGTTATAGTCTTGGCCTTCACAAAATCCGCTGGCAAGGAGTTCCACAGGTTGACTGTGTGTTGTGTGAAGAAATACTTCCTTTTTCGTTTGTTTTAAACCTGCTGCCTATTAATTTCATTTGGTGACCCCCTAGCTCTTGTGCTATGAGTAGTAAATAACACTTCCTCATTTACTTTCTCCACACCAGTCATGATGTTATAGACCTCTATCATATCCCCCATTAGTCGTAACTTTTCCAAGCTGAAAAGTCCCAGTCTTATTAATCTCTTCTCATATGGAAACTGTTCCATACCCCTAATCATTTTTGTTGCCCTCTTCTGAACCTTTTCAAATTCCAATATATATTTTTTGAGGTGGGGTGACCACATCTGCAAGCAATATTCAAGATGTGGGCATACCATGGATTTATATAGAGGCAATATATTTTCCGTCTTATTATCTATCCCTTTCTTAATTATGCCCAATATTCTGTTAGCTTTTTTGACTGTCGCTGCACATTGAGTGGATGTTTTCAGAGAACTATTCACAATGACTCCAAGATCTCTCTTGAGTGGTAACAGCTAATTTAGACCCCATCATTTTGCATGTATGGTTGGGATTATGTTTTCCAATGCGCATTACTTTGCATTTATCAACATTGAATTTCATCTGCCACTTTGTCACTCAGGTTTTGGGAGATCCCTTTGTTGCTATTCGCAGTCTGCTTTGCACGTAACTATCTTCTGTAGCTTTGTATCATCTGCAAATTTTGCCACCTCACTGTTTACCCTTTTCCAGATCATTTATGAATATGTTGAATAGAACTGAGCCCAGTACAGCCCACTGGGGGACACCACTATTTACCTCTCTACATTCTGAAAACTGACCATTTATTCCTACCCTTTGTTTCCTATCTTTTAACCAGTTATCCATCCATGAGAGGACCTTCCCTCTTATCCCATGACAGCTTACTTTGCTTAAGAGCCTTTGGTGAGGGAGCTTGTCAAAGGCTTTCTGAAAAACTAAGTACACTATATCCACTGGATTCCCTTGGTCCACATGCTTGTTGACCCCCCTAGATTGGTGAGGCATGATTTCCCTTTACAAGAACCATGTTGACTCTTCCCCAACAAAACATGTTCATCTATGTGTCTGACAATTCTGTTCTTTACTATAATTTCAACCAGTTTGCCTGGTACTGAAGTGAGGCTTACAGGCCTGTAATTGCCAGGATCACCTCTGGAGCCCTTTTTAAAAAGGGACATCACATTAGCTATCCTCCAGTCATCTGGTACAGAAGCTGATTTAAATGATAGGTTACAAACCACAGTTGGTAGTTCTGCAATTTCAGGAACATTTGAGTTCCTTCAGAACTCTTCATAGAATCATAGAAGATTAGGACTGCTCAAAGAAGGACCAACCCCAACTAAATCAGCCCAGCCAGGGCTTTGTCAAGCTGGGCCTTTAAAACCTCTAAGGATGGAGATTCCACCACCTCCCTAGGTAACCCATTCCAGTGCTTCACCACCCTCCTAGTGAAATAGTTTTTCCTAATATCCAACCTAGACCTCCCACACTGCAACTTGAGACCATTGCTCCTTGTTCTGTCATCTGCCACCACTGAGAACAGCCGAGCTCCATCCTCTTTGGAAACCCCCTTCAGGTAGTTGAAGGCTGCTATCAAATTGCCCCCTCCCTCTTCTCTTCTGCAGACTAAACAATCCCAGTTTCGTCAGCCTCTTCTCATAAGTCATGTGCTCCAGCCCCCTAATAATTTTCGTTGCCCTTTGCTGGACTCTCTCCAATTTGTCCACATCTCTTCTGTAGTGGGGGGACCAAAACTGGACACAGTACTCCGGGTGTGGCCTCATCAGTACCGAATAGAGGGGAATAATCACTTTCCTCGATCTGCTGGAAATGCTTCTACTAATGCACTCCAATATGCATTCTTGGGTGAATACCATCTGGTCCTGGTGACTTACTACTGTTTAGTTTATCAATTTGTTCCAAAACCTCCTCTAATGACACCTCAATCTGGGACAGTTCCTCAGATTTGTCACCTAAAAAGAATGGCTCAGGTTAGGGAATCTCCCTCACATCCTCAACCATAAAGAGGGATGCAAAGAATTCATTTAGTTTCTCCACAATGGCCTTATCCTTGAATGCTTCTTTAGCACCTTGAGCGTCCAGTGGCCCCACTGGTTGTTTAGCAGGCTTCCTGCTTCAGATGTACTTAAAATTTTTTCTATTACTTTTTGAGTCTTTGGCTAGCTGTTCTTCAAATTATATTTTTACACGTCATTTACCAGCGTTTATGCTCCTTTTTATTTTCCTCACTAGGATTTAACTTCCACTTTTTAAAGGATGCTTTTTTGCCTCTCACTGCTTATTTTACTTTGTTGTTTAGCCACAGTGACACTTTTTTGGTTCTCTTACTGTGTTTTTTAATTTGGTGAATACATTTAAGTTGAGTGTCTATTATGGTGTCTTTATAAAGTTTCCTTGCAGCTTGCAGGGATTTCACTCTAGTCACTGTACCTTTTAATTTCTGTTTAACTAACCTCCTCATTTTTGTGTAGTCCCCCTTTCTGAAATTAAATGCTACTGTGGTGGGCTGCAGTGGTGTTTTCCCCACCACAGGGATGTTAAATTATAATGCATTTCTTATTTATTAGATACTCTTTTTTACTTGTGATATGTCAAGCTGCATTTGAATGGAAATTGGAATTTAAAAAAAAAGCACAAAAAGAGCATTATGTGCAATGGCCTATGACTAAGACTCTACATTAATAAACAAAACCAGCATTTTAAAACTGTTAGTTAAATATAACTACCTTGGGTACAGCAGCTTCCTTTTTTACTTATGTTTTGCATTTGAAATGATTTATTAAACAAAGTATATTCTGTACTCGGTGAATTGAAGTGATTGTTTCTGATCACCATGTCCTTCAAGATGTTTGAACCTGTAGATCTCTTCCCCGTACACCTTATTTTTACTCATAGATTGGAAATGAAAAAGAAGCTTGCCAGCTTTTTCAACTCCCAATCGCTTTCTCAATTAGAAGAGGCTACTGCCATCAAAAGCTGGTCTGGCGCTTCAACAAACTCTGGTTCCAGGTGTCTAGCCAGTGATTGCCACCAGTTAAATGGTCTGACTTTAAAACTTTGGCAAACACCTGCTGCTTGAATATTATTTTAAATTCAATGTTAATGAATTACAGTAAATTTAAAAATAAACTGTTTACCCTTAAAAAGAAAATATGTATTTGATTTCAACTAAAAAAAAAATCCAGTTTTTATTTTATTTAACAAAACCATTGATCTTTCTGCACCCTGACAAGCATTCGCTTCAAAGCTCCGTGGAGCAGGGCCCATCGTTTGTTTTGTGTTCGTACAGCACCACACACAATGAGGCTCTGGGCCAGGCCTGGGGCCTTTGGGTGCTACTACAATACAACTCTCATAAATAAATGAGAGAAGGAGATTTGTAAGCAAGGCCAGAGATGCGGAGATAACAGACATAACTGCTATCATTTCAGGAATTTTTGTCTGATAAAAAGGACATAAATGTTTTTTTTAATAAAAATAAGCTCATGGCCTTCCCTCTGTCCCGGCCGAGTGAAAGTGGATTCTGAGCATGTAAGGAGGAACGCTAATGCCGTTTTCCCTGTTTTCTGCCTCTCTCTCTCAGCTTGGACACCAGGCTGGTCAACTCCATTTTTTGTTTCTACTCAGTTTCACTCGGGGCTTCCCCTGAACCAGCACCAGGTTGGATTCATATTTATCATCTATTTAGGTTTCTAGCAGAAAGGGAAGAGCATCTTTCCATGGCTCTCCTCTCCAGTGCCCTGAACCTCATTTCAGAGATACCACAGGGGAATGCATGGAGTAAAAACACAAGTGTTTCCATTGCTGTAGGTAGCTGGATGTTTGTTCCCATCCACCCGCCACCCAAATCACAGAGGGCGGCTTCCTCCAGACCCCGGGGGTGCACAACCCCCTGCTCTGCCCCAGGCCCCGCCCCCACCCCACCCCTTCTCCCAAGCCCCACCTCTTCCCACCCAGTTCTGCCCCCTCCCCTGAGCGCACTCCATCCCTGCTCCTTTCCCTCTCCCCCCAACCACCTCCTGCACGCAGCAGAACAACTGATTGTGGCAGACAGGAGGCACTGGGGGGGGGGGAGGGAGGAGCTGACTGCTGGTGGTGCTAAGCACCCACTAATTTTTTTCCGTGGGTGCTCCAGCCCTGGCAGAGATGGTGCCAATGACCCAAATCCTGTGTAGTCAGGGCAGAATCTGTCCCCAACACATGGGTGGGACACAGAGCCGTAGCCTAGGCTGAAACAGCAGCTCTGGCTGCTCTGCTCCCCATATGGGCAGTTGAGACCACTGGAGCTACGCAAGGACAAGTCCACTAGCACAGTGGTTCTCAACCCCGGGTACGTGCACTCCCAGGGGTACACAAAGGCATAGGCGCCAACTCTGTGCCCCCACCCCCTCCCCCGAGCGCACGGCGTCCCCGCTCCTCCCCCTTCCAGCGCTTCCTGCTTGCCACTTAACAGGTGTTTGGCGGCACTCAGGATTTTCCGGGAGGGAGGGGGAGGAGGCGGTAAAGAGGTGGGGCAGGGTGGTGCAGCACCAGGGGTCGAGCACCCACGGGCAGAGAGGAAGTCGGCGCCTATGCACAAAGGTCTTCCAGGGTACATCAGATATTTGCCTAGTTTTACATAAAAAGTACTAGCAAAGTCAGTACAGACGAAAGTTTCATATAAACAATGCCTTGTTTATACTGCTCTATATACTGTACACAGAAATGTAAGTACAAGATTTAGATTCCAATTGATTAATTTTATTATATGGTAAAAATGAGAAAGGAAGCACCCCATTGTTCAGTAAGAGTGTGCTGGGACATTTTTATGTCTGATTTTGTAGCCACATCGTTTTTAAGGGAGGTGAAACTTGGGTTACAAAAGACAAATCAGACTCCTGACCGGGGTATGCAGTCTGGAAATGTTGAGAGCCACTGCTCCAGCACATCCAAAGGCTGCCTCCCATTTAGGGCTGTGTGGAGCTGCCCTCTGTGGAAGGCAGGGGCTGGGGGGCGGCGGGGGGGGGGGGGGGAGAAAGCAGCTGTGTGGCTGCTTCCCCTGCATCCTCGCCCCCCAACCCCAGGTAAGGGGACCATGCACACCAAGGTGAATTTCACCCACATGTTTTTCTAGAACGTTATTGTTTTCCCTCCACACTTTCAGTTCCAGTTTCCCCAGCTCAGGGGTTAGCACCCCAGAATGCACAGAGGCCTCCCTACCAAGGAGAATCGGACTGAAGGGCCAGTCCCCAGGATGGCGAGCAGATCCCAATCCTGGGGGGCAGGTGGTGTCCAGGCCCCCCTGCAGCACCTGCTGCATCAGGGACCTCTGGACACTGATGATGTCATCTGCTGTAGGTATTGACGTGACACTCCCCCGACACACACACTGCAGCTGAACATATCACCCTGTAACGCATTTACCTGGGCACACCCCTGGCAGGCAGGGCACTGCTGTTATCCCCCTTGCACTGACAGGAACCTGACCTCAGCTCTCCCAAGTCCACACCCAGCTCCCTAGCCACTGGGCCAGCCACTTTTTACAGGTTATTGTTACTGCCACCATTCTCTGCTCCAAACCCCTCCCATGCACTCCCTCCCCCCGCTTTCCCTGCCCCCTCCTGCGTTAGTCTCTTTAGCTAATCTTCCCTCAGCAAAACCCACCCCCAAAACTACAATCAAGCCAACAGTGGAAGCACTAGCTTGCCCTTTGCAACCACCATGCTGACCCCTCTGCTGGGGGGGTTCCATTGCTCCTCCCACCTGGGCCTGTCAGGGACCCTCTTACTCCAACATCTGGTCAGTGCTCAGCACAATGGGGATCTCCACTGGGGTCCCCAGCCACCACCAGGGGAAACAAACCCTACCTCCCATAACTGCATGGTACAACACACACGATTTGAATGGGCTTGAGCCCCCATTACTAGGGAACGGACTTCTGCAGTTCCTGATGTGATGTTAAGAGACCCGTTTTAACACCGCATTAATAGGGCTTTGGTTTTTTTGTATATTACTTTTTTATTATAAGAAGTGGGGGCAGGTAAGGGACTCAAAAAATTTAGAACAGCTCCAGAAAAACATTTCTATTAAATATGGTGTAGCTGAGGTTTCAAAATTGTTCCCAGATTGGTGCAAAAAGTGTCTTTTGAAACATTCAGTGTTCAGGTTTGCAGAAACAAACCTTTGATGTTTCACAACAACTCATAGCTGGAAGGAAAAAGAAAAAGCAAGAGAAAAATCTTTCACATTAAGTCAGCCTGATGTGCCGTAGAGATTTCTGAAATCTCTTGATCTCTGTCGCAGCGCACCCAGGACCAAACTGTTATGGCAAGGCACAGATTTTCCTTTTGAACAGCGTATGCGAGTGGATCAGAGAAGAAACACACTGACCAAACTGCAGTTACCACTGACTTAAGGCCAGAAGGGATCATTCCGATCATCCAGTCTGGCCTCCTGCAGAGAATGGGCCAGAGAACTTCACCCAGCAATTCCTGCATCCAGCCCCTGCCTTGTGGTTGAGCTAGTGCATATAAATATAAATATAAATATAAAGAGAGACATCCAACTCAATGTGAAGTCGCCAAGTGACTAAATCCACTGAGTTCCAACAGTTAATTAGATTTACAGTCAAAAATGTGCCTTATTTCTGGCCTGACCTTTGCAACCTAAAATGACATACACACTATGCTATACTGTTTCTTCTATCCAAATGCTTATATGGCCCCGGAATATCCACGTCTCAAATATTACTGAGTTTGTCCTCAGTGCCCCTGCCAGTCAGAGAAAAACAGCCCCAGTGTGAATCTGGGCTCATGGGAATGCTTAGCCCTGATGGTTCATGAAACACTGGCCCAGAAACTCCCTCTGACTAGCTGGATCATCGCTAGGCCAACTATTGAATAAGAGGAAGCCTTGACTATTGGCTAATTTGGGGACTGGTCCTGCTTTGAGCAGGGGGTTGGACTAGATGACCTCCTGAGGTCCCTTCCAACCCTGATACTCTATGGCCTGGTCTACACTACGGGTTTAGGTCGACTTTAGCCGCGTTAAATCGAATTAAGCCTGGACACGTTCACACGACGAAGCCCTTTCTTTCGACCTAAAGGGCCCTTTAAACCGGTTTCTTAACACCACCTCCAACGAGGGGATTAGTGATAAAATCGGCCTTAGGGTGTCGGAATTGGGTTAGTGTGGCCGGAATTCGACGTTATTGGCCTCCGGGAGCTATCCCACAGTGCTTCATTGTGACCGCTCTGGACAGCACTCTCAACTCAGATGCACTGGCCAGGTAGACAGGAAAAGCCCCGCGAACGTTTGAATTTCATTTCCTGTTTGCTGAGCGTGGAGAGCACAGGTGACCACGCAGAGCTCATCAGCACAGGTAACCGTGATGGAGTCCCAGGATCGCAAAAGAGCTCCAGCATGGACAGAACGGGAGGTTCGGGATCTGCTCGCCATATGGGGAGATGAATCAGTACTGGCTGAACTCCGAAGCAGTAAACGAAATGGCAAAATATTAGAGAAGGTCTCCAAGGCCATGAAGGACAGAGGCCATAACAGGGACACACAGCAGTGCCGCGTGAAAATTAAGGAGCTAAGGCAAGCCTACCACAAAGCCAGAGAGGCAAACGGAAGGTCCGGGGCTGAGCCGCAAACATGCCGCTACTACGCAGAGCTGCATGCCATTCTAGGGGGTGCAGCCACCACTACCCCAACCGTGTGCTATGACTCCATCACTGGAGAAACACACAGGGAAGCGGGTTCTGGGGACGAGGAAGATGAGCATGAAGATAATGTAAATAGCTCACAGCAGCAAGGAAGCGGAGAAACCAGTTTCCCCAACAGCCAGGATATGTTTATCACCCTGGACCTGGAACCAGTAACCCCCGAACTCACCCAAGACCCTGAGGGCACACAGGGGACCTCTGGTGAGTGTACCTTTGTTAATATTACACATGGTTTAAAAGCAAGCGTGTTTAATGATTAATGATTAATTTGCCCTGGCAATCGCGGCCAGTACAGCTACTGGAAAAGTCTGTTAACGTGTATGGGGATGGAGTGGAAATCCTCCAGGGACATCTCCAGAAAGCTCTCCTTCATGTACTCCCAAAGCCTTTGCAAAAGGTTTCTTGGGAGGGCTGCTTTATCCCGTCCACCATGGTAGGACACTTTACCACGCCAGGCCAGTAGCACGTAGTCTGGAATCATTGCATAACAAAGCATGGCAGCGTATGGTCCCGGTGTTTGCTGGCATGCAGACAACATCCATTCCTTATCGCTCTTTGTTATCCTCAGGAGAGTGATATCATTCACGGTCACCTGGTTGAAATGGGGCAATTTTATTAAGGGGACATTCAGAGGTGCCCCTTCCTGGTCTGCTGAACAGAAATATTCCCCGCTGTTAGCCACGCGGTGAGGGGGAGGGGTGAAGTGATCATCCCAGAGAATTGGGTGTGTGTGGGGGGGGAATTAGTTGGGTTTGTGCTGCATGTTAACCGTGAAACCGCAGCCCCTCCTTTTACATTGCAAACCCATTTTAAACGGCCAACCCAACGGGGCCTTGGTATGGTTAATGATAGCAGTACTCTTTGAAACCATCCCCACATGTTAAGAAGGTTAAAAAAGCCAAAAGACTGTGTCTTACCATGGCTGCCTGCAAGCTGAAATCTGTGACCTGGCTCTGCGTGAGTGATCTCTCACACCAAGTAGGCAGGCCCTCAATATAAGAGGAAAAATGCGACCTTGTAACGAAAGCACATCTGCTGTGTTATGTGAACATCAAAATGTAACGTGAAAGAGCGTACCCATTGTTCTCTAAAATGTAAAATGCATCTTTTTTAAACACCTCTCTCCTTCTCCTCCACCAGCTGCAAATGTATCTCCTTCCCAGAGGCTAGTGAATATTCGAAAACGTAAGCGAAGGACACGTGATGAAATGTTTACTGAACTACAGACTGCCTCCCACGCTGACAGAGCACAGCAGAATGCGTGGAGGCAGTCAATGACTGATTATCGAAAAGCCCAATATGAGCGAGAGGAGAGGTGGCGGGCTGAATCGCGGGCTGAGGAGGAGAGGTGGCGGGCTGAATCGCGGGAGGAACAGAGGAAGTTGCGGGCTGAAGATGAGAGGCGGCGTCAGCTTGCACACAGAAAGCAAGAGTCCATGCTCCGGCTGCTGGAGCATCAAACTGATATGCTACAGCGTATGGTTGAGCTGCAGGAAAGGCAGCAGGAGCACAG
>NW_020696551.1:107804-108224 GCF_002925995.2 Terrapene triunguis | reverse complement strand
GCTACAGCGTATGGTTGAGCTGCAGGAAAGGCAGCAGGAGCACAGACTGCCGCTACAGCCCCTGTGTAACCAACAGCCCTCCTCCCCAAGTCCCATTGCCTCCTCACCCAGACGCCCAAGAACACGGTGGGGGGGCCTCCGGCCACACAGTCACTCCAGCCCAGATGATTTCCTGAGCAATAAGTGTTAAAGTTTTAAAGTTTTAAACTGCAGTGTGTCCTTTTCCTTCCCTCCTCCCCCACCCATCCCGGGCTACCTTTGCAATTATCCCCCTAGTTGTGTGATGAATTAATAAAGAATGCATGAATGTGAAGTAACAATGACTTTATTGCCTCTGCAACTGGTGCTTGAAGGGGGGAGGGTAGGGGAGGGTGGGGTGGTTGGTTTACAGGGAAGTAGAGTTAACCGGGTGGGGGGGGG
>NW_020696551.1:56046-107704 GCF_002925995.2 Terrapene triunguis | reverse complement strand
AAGAGGAGAGGTGGCGTCAACTTGTAATCAGAAAGCAAGAGTCGATGCTCCGGCTGCTGGAGCATCAAAGTGATATGCTCCTGCGTATGGTTGAGCTGCAGGAAAGGCAGCAGGAGCAGAGAACGCCGCTACAGCCCCTCTGTAACCAGCAGCCCTCCTCCCCAAGTCCCATTGCCTCCTCACCCAGACGCCCAAGAACACGGTGGGGGGGCCTTCGGCCACCCACTCACTCCACCCTAGATGATTTCCATAGCAATAAGTTTTAAAGTTTTAAATTGGAGTGTGTCCTTTTCCTTCCCTCCTCCCCCACCCATCCCGGGCTACCTTTCCAATTATCCCCCTAGTTGTGTGCTGAATTAATAAAGAATGCATGAATGTGAAGCAACAATGACTTTATTGCCTCTGCAAGTGGTGCTCGAAGGGGGGAGGGTAGTAGGGGAGGGTGGGGTGGTTGGTTTGCAGGGAAGTAGAGTTAACAGGGTGGTGGGGGAGGGGCAGAGGGTTCATCAAGGAGCAACAAACAGAAGTTTCACTCCGTAGCCTGGCCAGTCACAAAACTGGTTTTCAAAGCTTCTCTGATGCGCACAGCGCCATGCTCTGCTCCTCTAACCGCCCTGGTGTCTGGCTGCGCGTAATCAGCGGCCAGGCGATTTGCCTCAACCTCCCACCCCGCCATAAATGTCTCCCCCTTACTTTCACAGATATTGTGAAGCGCACAGCAAGTAGCAATAACAATGGGGATATTCTTTTCGCTGAGGTCTGAGTGAGTCAGTAAGCTGCGCCAGCGCGCTTTTAAACGCCCAAATGCACATTCCACCACCATTCGGCACTTGCTCAGCCTGTAGTTGAACAGGTCCTGACTCCTGTCCAGGCTGCCTGTGTACGGCTTCATGAGCCATGGCATTAAGGGATAGGCAGGGTCCCCAAGGATCACGATAGGCATTTCAACATCCCCAACGGTTATTTTCTGGTCCGGGAGGAAAGTCTCTTCCTCCAGCTTTCTAAACAGAGCAGACTGCCTGAAGACGCGAGCATCATGTACCCTTCCCGGCCAGCCCACGTTGATGTTGGTGAAACGTCCCTTGTGATCCACCAGGGCTTGCAGCAGCATTGAAAAGTACCCCTTGCGGTTTATGTACTCGGTGGCTTGGTGCTCCGGTGCCAAGATAGGGATATGGGTTCCGTCTATGGCCCCACCACAGTTTGGGAATCCCATTGCAGCAAAGCCATCCACTATGGCTTGCACGTTTCCCAGAGTCACTACCCTTGCTATCACCAGGTCTCTCATTGCCCTGGCAACTTGGATCACAGCAGCCCCCACAGTAGATTTGCCCACTCCAAATTGATTCCCGACTGACCGGTAGCTGTCTGGCGTTGCAAGCTTCCACAGGGCTATCGCCACTCGCTTCTCCACTGTGAGGGCTGCTCTCATCCTGGTATTCTGGCGCTTCAGGGCAGGGGAAAGCAAGTCACAAAGTTCCATGAAAGTGCCCTTACGCATGCGAAAGTTTCGCAGCCACTGGGAATCGTCCCACACCTGCAGCACGATGCGGTCCCACCAGTCTGTGCTTGTTTCCCGGGCCCAGAATCGGCGGTCCACGGCATGAACCTGCCCCAGTAACACCATGATTTCCACATTGCTGGGGCCTGTGCCTTGTGAGAGGTCTAGGTCCATGTCCATTTCCTCATCACTCTCGTCGCCGCGTTGCAATCGCCTCCTCCTCCTCTGCGCCTGGTCCTGGTTTTGCTTTGGCATGTCCTGGCTCTGCATATACTCCAGGACAATGCGCGTGGTGTTCATAGTGCTCATAATTGCCGCGGTGATCTGAGCGGGCTCCATGATCCCAGTGCTAGCTATGGCGTCTGGTCTGAAAAAAGGCGCGAAAGTAGTATCTGACGGACCAGGGGAGGGAGGGAGGGAGGGTCGAGTGACGACATGGCATACAGGTACAGGGAATTAAAATCAAGAAAGGTGGCTTTGCATCAGGGAGAAACACAAACAACTGTCACACAGAATGCCCCCCCCCCCAAAGATTGAACTCAAAAGCCTGGGTTTAGCAGGAGGAAGGGGGGGAAGCAAATGAATACAGAATAAATCTATTTTTTACATCTTAAGACGACGGTGCAGCATGACTGATAGCCCTTGGCATTTTCTGGGTGCTTGGCAGCAAATACTGGGCGCTTGGCAGTTAGCCTTCAGGTCTATTGCACCATCTGATACCCAGTATGACAACGATGGATACCAGTCGTAATATACTATCTACTGCCCAAAAGGCAAGGGGTTGCTGCTGTGTAGCAATGTTGCCCCATCCTGCGCATAATACGTCTGATAACCATCATCATCAAGGCAAGGGGGCTGGTGCAATGCAGCCCCACGGCTGCCAGCCCCATGTCTGCCAGCACCCAGATCGCCCTCGGCCTCTTCTGGGTGCTTAGCAGAAAACTGGGTGCTTTGCAGAAAATAGTACACTACGACTGATAACCATCATTGTCTGCCCAGGTGCCCATGATTGACAGCCACTGCTGTCCGATGAGGACGGTTACCAGTCGTAATAAACCATCTACTGCCAAAAGGCAAGGGGGCTGGTGCAATGCAGCCCCACGGCTGCCAGCCCCACGGCTGCCGGCACCCAGATCGCCAATGAAGGCTACCAGTCATGCTGCACCGTCTACCGCCAAAAGGCAGTTAGCTGCTGCTGCTGTGTAGCAATGCAGTCCCACGTCTGCCGGCACCTAGATGACATATGGTGACGGTGAGCTGAGCTGAGCGGGCTCCATGCTTGCCGTGGTATGTTGTCTACACAGGTAACCCAGGTAAAAAGGCGCGAATCTATTGTCTGCCGTTGCTGTGACGGAGGGGGAGGGGCCTGACGACATGTACCCAGAACCCCCCGCGGCACTGTTTTGCATCATCCGGGCATTGGGATCTCAACCCAGAATTCCAATGGGCGGCGGAGACTGCGGGAACTGTGGGATAGCTACCCATAGTGCAATGCGCCGGAAGTCGACGGTAGCCTCGGTACTGTGGACGCGGTCCGCCGACTAGAGCACTTAGAGCATTTTATGTGGGGACACACACAATCGGCTGTATACAACCGATTTCTATAAAACCGGCTTCTATAAATTCGACCTAATTTCGTAGTGTAGACATACCCTTTGATTCTAAAGTCCAGGGCTGAGCACGGAGCCTTCAGCAATTCAGGGGTAAGATTTCAAGTGCAGCCACTGAATTTGAGGCCTCAGTTTTGGGAAGCCCAGCAGCAGATGCCTGGGACTTTATTTTCAGAAGGTGCCAAGTGTCCACCTGAAGCCAGTGGGGTGGTGGGTGCCCAACACGTCAGATCAGGCCCCAGCATCTTACACAGGGATCCAAAAACTGAGGCATCCAGGAAAAAAAAAAAAAAAAAAAATCAGTGGCCACTTTTGAAAGTTTGGACTTTAACTTCCCCGTGCCCTAGCTTGCCCACCTGCAGCACAAGGCTGATGGCCTGCCTGCTTCCCAAAGGGGTGGGGAGCCTGAAGTCACACTGGGAGGGTGTTTGAAGATTAAAGGCTAGGAGCTCAGTCTCATTTCTAGTCCATGCCACACTGCTCCGAGAACAGGACCAGGCTTGGGCCCGGACAGCTCCCTTTCCCACAACCAGGGCCCTTGGGATATTACTGCATGTCCTGGAAACGATCCTGCTGCTCACACATGCTGTGCTGAAGGCACCTGAGATGAGACTGACACCTGCTGCTGCAGGAAGAATGTGCCACGTCTTATTTGGCTCATGTTAAAGCAGCCCTGCTCCTTTGTGACGACTGGTCCCGCAGGAAAGGGTACGGCCTCCGCATGGCTGGCGAGCCAGCTCTGCAGAGGGTGAGCTATTGATAATTATTACTCATCCATCATGTGCATTACAGCAATGCCTAGGCACTCACCTCCTGGCTTAGGGCCCCATGACGCTAGGCTCCAGAGGCGTGACACGGATGACAGTCCCTGCCCCAGCGAGCTTACACTTCAGATGATCTATTGTTCCTGCCATCAAATACAGACTAGCTGCAATCACGGCTGGGATCTCCTCCCTTGTCATGCCAATTCCGTGAGAGGGCTCAGAAGAGGGTGAGATGGACACACCAGAGGGTGTCACACTTTCTGTGGTAACTACACACTAGGGCAGGCTATGGATGAAAGCAAAGCCTTGCTTGGAGGGGCTAGGATCTGCCCACTACTCATCCCTCATCTAGTCCATCTTCAGAGATCTCCTTCATCCCCAGTAAATAGCTCCCATGCTTATCTGCTGCGGAGACCTTTCCCAAGCCGAAGCAGAGTGTTCACCTTGTTCATGTCAGTTTCAGGCTTCTCCCCACAGGGCTGTGAAGAAAAACGGTGAAGACGTACAAGAATTGGAAAAGCACTGAGGCACTGCTCTGCCTGCAGACTCAGGCAGCGAGCCTGGCACCTGGCAAAGCTAGCTCCGCTGGGAAGTTTGTCTTCACAGCTCTAGTGGCTCAAATCTTTGTCCAGATTCGACAGCAGTTGATGATGCCTGCCTGGGACAGAGCCCTGCACACCTCACCAAGCGGCATTTTCAGACCTGGAAAGCCTGGTTTTAGAGCGCAGGGACCATGAGTGAGCAGATCCCACCCTGCTCTCCTCCCCAGCCCAGGGAGCAGAGAGGTGCGGGAGCAGCTGGTATGGCTGAGTGCCAGGCTAGCTGATGCTGAGCTATTCAGCGATGCAGATGTGTCTAATGAGCCAGGGTGGTTTATGAGCCACAAGATGCTGAATCTGCTCTATGCAGAAGCACCAGCTGAGTGATGTATAAACCACATTCATCTGGGCTTTAGAGAGCTGCTACGCCTAGGGTCCCAGGGATCACACCTCCTCTGGACACCGGGCACCACGCTGCCGGCTCCCCCACTGTGCACGTGTCTGGCACGCCCAGCTGGGGCAGGCTCTGTGCTCTCTGAACACCAGGGTAGCTGGCCCTGCAGCGAGATAACACCAGGGGGAGCCTCTCAATCCCCCCCGCCCCCGCACCTGTAAGGGGGCTGGGTGTAACGTGGCCCTGCTGCTGCCAGCTCCTTGTGGCAGGGTCCAGGTGGTCCCATGACCACCAAAGAGCCACGCTTTGTAGGTGAACAAACTCCGCCCCAAGGAGGGGGTCTATTGATATCCATCCTTTGGGATGTACAGCCCCCATCTCCCCACAACAAGTTGCCACCCCCCTCCCAGTCCCCTTGCCGCAGGCAGCGCACCTCACCCCCATCAGCCAGTCTCTGAACAGCCCTGCTACTCTGTTCGTGCCAAGAGTCCCTGCCCCCCCAGCTGCTGTTGCCTTCATGAGCCGCCCTCCCCCTTCCAATTCCAGCAGGAAGGGGGCAGGGAGCAGCACCTGGCGGCAGGGGGAGGTGGGGCAGAGAAAGAAGGTCGATTGGCCCCAGGTTTGCCCAGATTGCCTGCTGAGGCAAATGTTAGCTCCCTGGCCCAGAGCCCACAGACGCCTCCTCTACAAGCTGCAAAGCTGGCCTTTCCCAGGGGAGCAAAACACTTCAGAACCTGCCCGTGTGGGAAGGGTTAATGGCATCTGCTGTATGTAGCTGAGCAAACACGCAGGGAGCCTGGGAAGTGCCATGTGGGAGAGCTCGCTGCTCACACTCGCCCTCCTGGAGCAAACACCCCCCCCTGCAATGGAGGGACCGGTGGGGCAGACGGACACTTTCACACCAGCTGCAGAGCAGAACGATTCTCTGGAATCAAAGTCCAAACTCTGCATGGGCCAGCCCTGCCCCCACATTCCCAACGGGACCCCCACCCGACGCCCACTTCCCAGCATACAGCGCAATTCCCCCAGGGGCCCATCTAACCTGAGCACTGTAGCACAGGGGTGGGCAAACTACCGCCTGTGGGCTGCGTCTAGCCTGTCAGACCATTTAATCCGGCCCTCGAGCTCCTGCAGGGGAGCAGGGTCAGGGGCTTGCCCTGCTCCACACAGCTTCCAGGAAGCAGCGGCATGTCCCCCCTCCGGTTCCTATGCGTAGGGGCAGCCAGGGGATTTTGCACGCTGCCCCCGCCCCAAGCGCTGGCTCTACTGCTCCCATTGGCCAGGAACTGCGGCCAATGGGAGCTGCAGGGGCAGCGCCTGCGGATGGGGCAGTGCGCATAGGAGCCGGAGGGCGGACATGCTGCTGCTTCCGGGAGCTGCTTGAGGTAAGCGCCACCCAGAGCCTGCACCTCTGACCTCCTGTGCCCCACTCCCCTGCCCCAGCCTTGATCCACCTCCTGCCCTCCGAACCCCTCGGTGCCAGCCTCGAGCACCCTCCTGCACCACAAACCCCCCATCCCCCCCCCCCCCAGCCTGGAGCCCCCTACCCTCCACCCCACCCCCCCACCCCAGCCCAGAGCCCCCTCCTGCACCCTGAACCCCTCATTTCTGGCTCTACCCGGAACCCACACCCCCAGCCCAGAGCCCAAACCCCCTTCCATACTCCAAACCCCTCTGCTCCACCTGCAGCCCCCTCCCGCACCCCAACCCCTAATTCCATGAGCATTCATTGCACGCCATGCACTTTCCATACCCAGGTGTGGCTCTCGGGCCAAAAAGTTTGCCCACCCCTGCTGTAGCATCTGAGCCCCACAATCGTTAGTGCATTACATGCTGTGGGGCGGGGCAGGGCACAGCTGGGGGACTGAGGCCTTTAGCCTGTCCTGCGTACATGCCTAGGCTCTCGAATTCGGGGGCTGTGACAGGGAGCCAGTGTAGGAAAGTCCATCCAGACTGGAAGTTACCCTGCCATCACCAGGGCAGAGGTGCCCAATGTCATAGGAAGAGTCTGTGGTAGAGCAGGGAAACGAAGCCCAGGCTGGCCCTGAGCACTCCTCTCACTCCCTCAGACAGGCAAAATGCTGCACCTCCCCATGGATCAATGTTAGACAAGCTCATTCTTTGTACAGGGACCGGTACATCCTCTGCCTAGGAGATGGACAAGCAGCTACCCAACACCAAGGAAACTCACCTGCACCACTCGCGCAGTCCCACTGGGCCTGCTGAGTGCTGGAATCTGGCGTCAGGAAGGAGCCTTGTGGCAACACAACAGCCCCAGCCAGCAGAGACAGCATGCTCAGTCCCCAGCACAGGGCTCAGCAGCCACCTAGGCCTGCTCTCCCTGAGGTAAAATGGGGGGTTTTCAACCCGCGCCAGCACCCCCCTGGAGACAGGCAGTTGTGCTTAACACAAGTTAGCTGGCAGGCAGTTCTGCAGAAAAGGACCTGGGGATTACAGTGGACGAGAAGCTAGATATGAGTCAGCAGTGTGCCCTTGTTGCCAAGAAGGCTAACGGCATATTGGCCTGCATTAGTAGAAGCATTGACAGCAGATCGAGGGACATGATTATTCCCCTCTATTCCGTCTTGCATCTGATGAAGTGGGCATTCACCCACGAAAGCTTATGCTCCAATACTTCTGTTAGTCTTAAAGGTGCCACAGGACCCTCTGTTGCTTTCTACAGATCGAGACTAACACGGCTACCCCTCTGATACTTGTCCCCTCTATTCGGCACTGGTGAGGCCTCATCTGGAGTATTGCGTCCAGTTTTGGGCCCCAGACTACAGAAAGGATGTGGACAAATTGGAGAGAGTCCGGCGGAGGGCAATGAAAATGATCAGGGGACTGGGGCACATGACTTACGAGGAGAGGCTGAGGGAACTGGGGTTATTTAGTCTGCAGAAGAGAAGAGTGAGGGGGGTTTGATAGCTGCTTTCAACTACCTGAAAGTGGGTTCCAAAGAGGATGGAGCTCAGCTTTTCTCAGTGGTGGCAGATGACAGAACAAGGAGCTGTGGGGGAGGTCTAGGTTGGATATTAGGAAAAACTTTTTCACTAGGAGGGTGGTGAAGCACTGGAATGCGTTACCTAGGGAGGTGGTGGAGTCTCCTTCTTTGGAGGTTTTTAAGGCCCGGCTTGACAAAGCCCTGGCTGGGATGATTTAGTTGGGGATTGGTCCTGCTTTGAACAGGGGGTTGGACTAGATGACCTCCTGAGGTCCCTTCCAACCCTGATATTCTAGGATTCCACATACAAACCTTCTCCTAGCACAGACAGCCGCTAAAGGCGCCTGGACCCCCAGCCCTCTTCTCACTCCGAGGCAGTGCCATGACATCAGTGGGTCATTCATGACTCACACCAGGGTGGGGGGGGAGGGAGATCAGGCCCCCCCAAAGCATGAAGGCAGCAGACTCCCGGCCCCAGCAGACCTTCAGGGAGCTCCCTTGCAGACAGGCTCTGAATATTGGAACCAGGCACGTGGAAAGCTCCAGAGGCAGCTCCAGGTGCTGGGGCCCAGTCTGGTCTGATCTGGGTTGCAGGGGGAAGATGGACCAGGAAATGCCCAAGGCAGGCCAAGTGGGCACATGAAACACCAGGAAGAATTCAGGCCCACTCTCGCTCCCACTCAAGTCATGGGCAACTCTGCCATCGAGGCACTGGGCCAGGATTGGGCCCTTTGCCAGTTACACTGGCTGGAGTTGACTGTGCCGGCTGGATTCGTGTCCTTTCAACAGCAGCAGGGCTCCCAAGGGCCCATCCCGCCCCACCGTGGTCAGAGCACATGGGATCAGGCCCTACGGGTGTGATAAAGCCACAGCTGACCCCTCCCCGCCACACACACACACCCCCCAATGCTCACAGTGGAGATGGGCAGCATGGAATAAAACCTCCCTCCATCAAGCGAGCTCAGCTGGATACCCTCCCTAGGTTCCGTGATGAGAGTTAACGGGGTGTGTGCGCACACATCCATGTCCCCATACGTAGCAGCCAGGCCAATCACAGTCCCCTTGCCCCCCGTCCCCCGCTCAGGGCAAGGGGCGAGATATGTCAAAGGGCACGTGACACCAGCAGAGTGTTCCAGAAGTGGAGGAAGGAATACATAAAGTGATGCGCCTTGCTAGCCTGTTTTAAAGGGACAGTGCACATCTCACCAAGCTATTCCTTTTGAGATCTACATTGAGAACAGCTGGTGAGCTGGGAGACAGGACAATATAACTCCAGAGTCTAATCAAGAGGCAATTCAGTTTTGAAGGGGATCAGCAGGCTGCACCGTAACTTCAGAGCAGGGGACAAATCCCTCCCCGGTTTCTTATGCAAAACCAGGTTGGAATAATACTTCAGCACAAGCAGAGCTAATTGATCCCAGCTGCGCCAGCCTGGGGTAGGGCCGACCAATGCTTATAAACGCTCAAGAAGCTGTGTTTGATTTACATAGGGTCTACAGCCCTGGAGCTGACCAGCAACATCAGTGCTGATGCGCCCAGGTGGTTCTGTTCAGACTGACAGTGAGGCGCTCCCAGGACTAGGGCAGCCCACTGTGCAGCCTGTGGGCCCTGCAATACAGACAGCTGACTACAGGTCACAGCAGGCTACAGCCCCAGCTTGTGTTGGGAGATGGAACACTTTCAGGGGATGGATCACTTGGTGATTACCTGTTCTGGTCATTCCCTCTGGGGCACCTGGCATTGGCTGCTGTCGGCAGACAGGATACTGGGCTAGATGGACTTTTGGTCTGACCCAGTAGGGCTGTTCTTATGGGAGCCCCCACTCAGGCTAAGGTGGAGCACTGCATGCTGGGGCCTGTGGTCTCTGGAGGCAGCACCTAGGCTGCAGGACTCCCCTGCAATACAATCCAGGGCTTTGGAGTGGAGCCCAGAGCAGCTCCGGAGCAGTGGAGCTGCAGGTTTTTGCCTGGAGCTGGAGCGGAGCCAGAGCACAGCTCCAAAGCCCTGATACAATCTGCTCCATTTTATGTCCTCAGGCGCCTGGTGAGTTGCTGCTGCAGCCCCAGTTGAGTGCTGCTGGTGTGACCAACGCAAGCATGGCACCATGCTTGGCAGAGCTAAGGAAACTGGCTCCATACAGGACAGGGTTGATGCCTGGCTCCTATGACAAGGGCTTCAACAAGCTTGTCAGGCTGCGAATCACCCTTATTCTGCAGCTGTACCCAGGATCCATCACCCAGCTCTTCATGCGGGAGGATCCAAGTCCACTGCACAATGTTACTACTACCCACCATTCACAGGCCTTCCCATCTCTGGCACTAGCAGCAGATGCAGGATGGGAGCTGCCTAGATTTTCCCACAATGCACTGGTACAAACATGCTTGCACAACATGCCAGGTGCTGACAGGTGTATTGGGAAAAGGTTGGCTGCAAATGTGTCTGATGAGTGCAGCAGTTACATGGCTCTGTCTGTACACAAATGGCACCAGAAGCAGCCCCAGTAACCAAGCAAACATCCCCTAGGACAGGGGTTCTCAAACTGGGGGGCGGGACTCCTCAGGGGGTCGCGAGCTGACAACCTCCACTCCAAACCCCGCTTGCCTCCAGCATTCATTATAATGGTGTTAAATATATTAAAAAGGGTGTTTAATTTATGGGCGGGGGGGGTCACACTCAGAGGCTTGCTATGTGAAAGGGGTCACCAGTAAAAAAAGTTTGAGACCCACTGCCCTAGGAAAAGAGCAGAGAGGAAGGATGGCCGAAGACCCAGGTTCAATTCCCTGCTCTGCCACCGACTCCCACTTAAAGTGTGCCTATGCTTAAATGCTGCAGCTGCATGTCAGCATGGCAGCTCACCCCAGAAGGGCTCTCCCCGGGCAGCCAGGTCAATAGCAGAATCCTTCCGTTGATCTAGCGTTGCCTACACCAGGGTTAGGCTGGCATAGCGCCATCTCTCAGGGGGTGGATTTTTCACTCCCCTCAGAAATAGAGCGATGCTGATGTAAGTTTTCAGTGTAGACCAGCCTTCAGCAGGGGGGCTGAGAGCCATTGAACCAAACTGTAAACCCTGGGTATGATGGAAACCACTTCAAGCCAGGCAGTGCGACAGCACCTCCAGTTCCAGCACCTATGTGCTCTTGTGCCTTGATTCCCCATATGAATAATGGCAATCAGAGCACTTTTCTAGCTCACAGGGTTAATGGGGACCAGAGAAACACCTTTGCTGCTGAGCCAGTGATGACTAACATGTTTGCACACACAACAGCATGGGAGATACCGAATAGAAACTAAACTCTGTTCTGCTGGGGTCTGTCCCTGGCTGTGATCAGAACTGTGCTCACTACAGCCGGATTTCAAGTGAAACTGCTCCGAGAAGGGACACTACAAAGAGGGCATGGGGGGGGGGGGGGGGGCTCACAGCTCAGCCCCAGTCTGCTCCGCTGGCAAGGAATACGTTTTCCTTAACCACCAGCCCCTGTCTCAGCCGGAGCTCAGAGTCAAGCTGGGCTCTTTCCAGCACTTGCATCATCAACGCCACAGAGCCAACAATCAAGAATGCATAACGAACGTTACTGCAGATGCCTGAGGAGGAGAGGGACCAGCTCACTCTCCCAGCTCTGCTAGCCCAGGGGGCTGACAGGATTAGAGAGGTGAAAGCTTGCAGTAATCACCGAGTCAGCAGCTCCCACTGACATCCTGGGAACAGACCAGCTGGGGAAGCAGGGGTTGCTTTTACGTGGGCTCTTTGCAGAGTGGAACCCATGGATCCCTGCGGTCAGTCATTGCCAGCAGGGTTCTACCACCATTGCTCTAACCAGCAGAGACAAGATTCTTTGGTCCAAGCCCAATGTAATCAGCTGGGCCTGTGTCCATTATAGGGGCTAGCTCGAGAGAGGACTTCCTGAAAAGATTCTTTACATCATCCTGTTACCTATGTGGCTAAAGCCCTCCAGCCATTCTCCCCCAGCCATGGAACTAGTAGTCTCGTTTCATGCTTTTAAACCTAGTACAGGCTGCAACTCATGCAGAATATAAGGTATAAAAACAGGGTCTGATCTAACTTAAATAGGAATGCGGAGAAACAAAACCACTGTAGAGGGAACACTGCCACAGCCTAGCAGCTACAGCCAGTGATTTCTACACAGCTCCTTGCCGTGTCGGACTGGAATAAGATCCATGCTCCAAGCAGCTGGCCTCACCTGTGCTGAGGAGCTGTTCTGCAGCCCTTGTGTAGCTGAGGCTGCTATGTTGGACATCGGGTGACATCCCATGGCTCCCCCAGCTGGCGCCTAACCGGCTGATGCGCTGTCAACATCTATACTCTCGGCTCCTCGAGTCACGCTCACTGCATTATTTTTAGCGCTCATTAAGCTTTACGGCACTGCAGCTTCAGAGCATCATTGGCTGGGGGAGGAGGGTTAGCTTAAGGAACAAAGGACTTCATTGACAATTCATTAAATCTACTGATTGCTACCTACAAATGATTAGGAGAGAGGGAGGCTGTCCTAAGCACTAGGGCAACCTCTGGTATTGACTGGACCACCTCCCACCTCCACGAGGTTAAAACTGAGCACCTCATCTTTCCTCCATGGCCATTACCTTGGATTTCTCCTTCTCCCCACACATCCACATCATCACTAAGCCTTGTGATGTTTCCTCCATGACCACGCTGCTTGAGCTGAAGTAGGAATGTCTCTACCCAGTAGCAGTAGTAGACTCTTATCCAACAAGTCTGATGGCAAAGTGCAATACTGGCCCGCTGCCTCGATGACTGCAACACCCTGCTCCTCTCTGGCCTCCCACGGCCACTCTCACTCCCCTCCAGAATGCCCAGTACGCTGCTGCCAAACTGCCGTCCTTGCTTGTCAATTTAACACTGATCCCCCTTCCCAATGGAGTCCCTCTACTCCAGTCGTTCAGAGCAGGGATAAGCCAGCAGAAGCTCTGACTGAGGGCCATTTCTAGCCTAACAGCCCCTCAGATGTAGACGTACCTAAGTAACTTTGTGGATCCGGTCTCAAGACCGTAAGTGGGGATCAACCCTGGGAGATTCAGGACTAAAACCACCGGCCTTGCCACTTGACCTACCGTAGTAACTCCTAACTGGTAGCAGTAGTAGGCTCTTATCCAGACAGTCCCCCAACCTGAACCAAATACTCACCAGCAACTACACACCACACAACAGAAACACTAACCCAAGAACCAACCCCTACAACAAACCCCGGTGCCAACTCTGTCCGCATATTTATTCAAGAGACACCATGAGAGGACCCAACCACATCAGCCACACCATCAAGGGCTCGTTCACCTGCACATCTACCAATGTGATATATGCCATGTGCCAGCAATGCCCCTCTGCCATGTACATTGGCCAAACTGGACAGTCTCTAAGCAAAAGAATAAATGGACACAAATCAGACATCAAGAATTGTAACATTCAAAAACCAGTAGGAGAGCACTTCAATCTCCCTGGACACTCAATAACAGGCTTAAAAGTGGCCATTCTTCAACAACAAAACTTCAAAAACAAACTTCAATGAGAAACTGCAGAACTGGAATTAATTTGCAAACTTGACACCATCAAATTAGGCCTGAATAAAGACTGAGAGTGGCTTGGTCACTACAAAAAATAAGTTTTCCCTCTGTTGATACTCACACCTTCTTGTCAACTGCTAGGAATGGGCCACATCCACCCTGATTGAATTGGCCTCGTTAGCACTGACCCCCCACTTGATAAGGCAACTCCCATCTTTTCATGGGCTGTATATTTATACCTGCCTACTGTATCCTCCACTCCATGCACCTGATGAAGTGGGTTATATCCCATGAAAGCTTATGCCCAAATAAATTTGTTAGTCTCTAAGGTGCCACAAGGACTCCTTGTTGTTTTTACTGATACAGACTAACACAGCTACCCCTCTGAAACCTCTTGTGGCTAGTCTCCATAGTGGAGATGACACATTACATGTATTATGGTAGCACCTAAGAGCCCCAAATCATGCCCCAAGACCCCATGGGGCTAGGCACTACACGCACACAGAACAAATAGATAGCTCTATGGGGCAGGGATTGACCATCTAAACAGGTAATCTTAGCAAGCGTGCTGCACTGACTGCCCCAAAGCTCCCCTTACCCCACGTATCTAGAAGGTTTGGACAATTCCTTCCCTTGAATGGGTACATTTTGTGGAATAAGTGCCTGCAAATCAAATGACTGACAATGCCACTCGTCACATCAGCAACCTTTGCCATGAAGCGTTACCATTTTGGGGGGCAGGGATTTTTTCCTCTCAACCTGTCCAGAAAAGGTGGGTTTTTCAATCACCTACTTGCCATCAGTATCATGCGCACACCCACAACCTGCCTTGCCAGCTATGTCCTCTGCAGAGAGTGGTCTGTCTGTGACTCGGAAGCAGCAGGGTGAAAACACTAAAACAGCTTAATTAAAAAGGGGAAAAAAGCCGCTTTGCTGGCTGCATCAAAAGCGCCAGCTTTCCTCTGCAACCTCAGTTGAAAGAAACATGAGGAATTGCACTCCGACCTCAGTTACTCTACAATACCTCGCTGATGGGCATTATACTGCTGTGAATGCAGAGTGGCTGATCAGAATACAGCCCCAAGTTCTCTTGAATTAAAAATGCTCCTCTGGAGAACTCAGATGAAAGACAGAATTTGCTCCAGTTAACCAACAGGACCGCAGAGGAGGTGAATAGATTTTTATTCTAAAGATTTAAGATACGTCTTTTTTAAAAACAATTTTTCAAAAAACTGTACACATCCTCCACCCTCCTAATCCACTTGCCACTGTTTTTTCAGTGGTGTAGCCACTTCAAGCAAATATCACTACAACCCCAGAAGGCTTCATCAGCTTGAATTTGTATGCTGCAAAATTTTATAACTCAAAATACATGCACCCTAATTCATCACTGGTGTAATTGTATTTAAGTCAGTGGAGTTGCACCAGGGACAGATCCAGGCCAAAGATGCAGCTCTGCTTTATGCAGAGGAGTTCAATATAAAATCTAACGGCAAAGCTGCTCATTCCAAACTCCAGAGTAGTAGAAGGCAAATATGACCTTTCTGCTGCCAAGACTTCAGCCATGTTGCTGGGGCCAGGAAGGGCCCGGGCTTCCCTGCACTTGGGTGTGACAGAAGAAAACTAGATGTTGGCAAAAGTGGTGCCAAGGAAGCTGCCTGAACCCCTCGGTCTGGAAGGCAACCTGGTAGTGAGGTGGCTCCAGGACTTCTACCTATTCCTAGGAGCAAGAGGCATTGCAGAAAAATACAGGAGGGTGGGAACCCTCCCCACTGCGCTAAGAGACAACCCCAGAGACAACAGGGAGCTACCATACACCTTAGGGGAGCACCAAGGGTCTGTAACCCCATGTAAGAACATGGATACTCCAGTGTCAAGAGAGAAAAAATTCTTGCCCTAGGAGAATGTTACTTGGGAAGGCAAGTTTTCAACAAACCAGCTACCAGGCAAGACCTTTACATTACAGACCTACCGAAAGCTAAGTAATATGAATTGGAACAGTTAGTTCTACCACACACAACTGTGTCTCTAATTAGTCTGTCGAGAACCAGATCAGAGCAAAGTTGTATTTTGAGAAATGGTGCAAAGAGCACGTATCTGCACAGCTAGTGAAAACTCATCACTGATGTGTCTGAAATACAACATGGAGGCCTGTTGGGGTCCAACATGGGGTCGAGCACACCAGATGCTAGGTCATACATGATTAGCGATAGAACGACCCATTTGGCATGCATCTCTGTAGAACGGCAGACCCGCAGAAAGTGACTCCCTGGCGCAGCAGTTGAACAGCTGTCGCAGTGCAAATGACCAAATGGGTGCACAACTTGTCTGCAAGAGACACAAGGCACACCAAGTCCGAGGTGCTGCTTTACCGAACTCAGGGCGCTGGCAGAAACGTGGGGGCTACACAGAGTCTGTCACACAGAGAGAAAAGAAGAGTTGATGATGCACTAATATGGAGTGGTTCTTCAGGTCAGACCCAAAGAGCTCTGTGTAGCTCAAAAGCTTGACTCTTCCAACAGAAGTTGGTCAAAAAAAAAAAAAAAAAAAAAAATAATTCTCACCTCACCCACCTTAGGGATTCATGGCCACGTGACATAGCTCAGCAAATCCAGCACTGATTTGTCATGAGCAAGTACTACTCCACTCAAACTGCTTACCCTAGTGCCGTTCTGCTCCGCCCTTGCACAGCAACAAGGGAAAGGCTACCTGCACCAAAACTCCAACACTAAACAAAGACTCCGATCTCCATCTGGGCAAGCTCGCCTGGGTGGGGAGCAGTCTTCTTTCAAGACGATCGCTCGAAGACATGGCACAGCTATGCCCAGATTGAAAAACAGAAATGCTAGCCATTGTAGAAGGATTGCAGGAGGTTTTGTGGATACGTTAGTGGGCAGAAACTGGTTGAGGTAGAAAGACCATAAACTGCTGGAAGCCGTATAACAGAAGCCATTGGCAAGAAGACTTCAGCAAGGGATCAAGCACCGAAGTGTGAAATACAAGCCCAATAAGTGGCTTCATGTAGTGCCCCTGCTTTCAGGAACGTCTGTATACAGGGAAAGCAAGGAACTGCAGCAGGAGTTTGAAGTAAATACGACTCGAGCACTACCCACTTGCCAGACAGAATCTGACAAGCAGAGACAGAGTGACCCAGCCTCACACCTGCTTGGGAGAATAACTGTAGATGGAGGGCCAAGAGAAAACGCTTCTCAGGCACTCCAGCTAGAGGTGAGATTGCCACGTATGCCAATATTCAGTACAGAGGACACTGTGCCACGCCACCACAGCAGGAATCAGAAACAGCATAATCCACAGTGCTCATCTGGGGATTTGAAGGGTACGGACTGAGCCAGAGATGTGCTATGCTGTCTAGGCACGAATGCTGCCAGCAGAGACCAGGTACCAAGTGTGACATCTGCAATCGAGTGCCAGAGAACCACTGAGAACACGAGAGTCCTGACCATCCTTGATCCAAGGGCGGCACAGCTCTAGCTGCATCGAACAGGAAAGACGACCTCTTATCACAGCCTGCTAGTCAGCTTTTCAAACTGACCTGTTTCGCAACACACCGATTAGCAAGAGAACATACATTTTAAAGTACCAATAACAGCGCAAGATTAATGAGCTGCTCATACTGACAGTTCTCCAATACACCAGTTCCAGTACTGGTTGTCTAGCCCTTGTCAAACACAGTCAAATGGGTTAGCAGAAGACAGTACAAAGAGCAAAGAACTCGGTAATATTAAAAGCTTCAGTAGGCTCAGGGATCCATCCATAGCACTGTCAGGTGTCCCGGCACAGCTCGCCAGTTCACACACTCCTGGGCAGAAGGACAAAACCCTCAGTGCCCACCACTAAGGAGCTCCTTGGGCTACAGGCAATGACCCTGGCACAGTTACAGGAGAACCGTACGCCAGGAAACTAGACCAGACATAATACTGTTACAGGAGTGTCAAACATCCCATCCCCCTTGCAAAAGAGAAGCTGGCCAGCAGCCTGCCAAGCCCCATGGATCCCACCTCCCCAAGCCATAGGTCAGAGCCCCTCCGAGAGCCAGTCCTGAAGCAGGAACAGAAGAACCTGACTAAAAGCAATGGGGACCCTGTTTCTGTTCCTTGAGGACATTCCAGATGCTGCTGATAGTTGTACACAGTCACCAACGAGGAAATCACCCTGGGATAGACCCCCAAGTGGTGAAAGCTGGAGTCAGCAAAGCTATGCCCATTGATACCAGCAGATGATCTGGCCCATCAGCAGAAGCAAACAGGCACCAGAGGACATATCCATCTCAGTAGCCAAACGTGCCACTGAGGGAGGAAGTGCTCCAAGAACAAGCGGTCGTGGGCTCAGACAGCCAATGAGATTCTGAAGACAGCTGCTTTAGACACATGTCCAGCAAACAGCAGACACATCATACCAGGTGATCTCCCCCAGCCTAGAGATCTCCATTGGTGTGTTATTAATTAGCTGCATTCATTTACGGCTGTTATATTTGGTGGGGATTTTTTTTTTAAATGAAATGCAAATCAAGGGGGAAATGTTACAGCAGCCACTGCATCACCAGATCCTGACCCCTGCCACGTGACAGGAATATTACCCTAATAACCCTAACCTCCTCACATGACTAGAACTGGGAAGTCAAGAGCACTCTCTGACCATATGACAAGGATAAAGTTGTCAGAAGCATGAAAAAAATTCATTAGTACAATCTGATGATTTAAAAAATATACCGATGCAATATGGCAAAAAGCATCCCTCTCTTCTGGGGAAAAATACAAATACACAGAGAACCTGATCTCAACTTCCACTTAAATCGGAAAAGCTTTGCCTCAGCCTTGCAATGGGAAAAGGATCAGATCCTGGAAGAGACAGCCAGTCTGAGCCCGTACTGTCGTGAAAGCAAGCCTCCAACGGCAAGCCTTCCACCGATCATATAAAACCTAGTCATCTGTGTGCCTGCGCCGAATCCAAAATGTTCAGAAGGGCCTGAGGAGAAGGCACACAGCTAGGCACAGACACGGTAACATGTTTAGTAAAGGAAAATGTAAAGCCACAGACAAAAAGAGACGGTGACTAACACAGAAATACACTCTACAATGGAGGAGTAAGAACCCAATCCAAGTCCCCCTGGTCCATGGGGTCCTTCCGCTGGGCTCATTGATTGCACTGGGCATTGGACCGGGCCCTTAAGGAACAGATTGGGGGAGGGGGTGAGAAAGCACTGGAAGAGGGGTATTTCCCCAGCAACTCCCTTTACTGTAGGGGCTTGATCCTGCTCCCACTCAGGTCAGTGGAAAGAAACCTCCATTGACCAGAGTGGAGCAAACTCAAGCCATAGGTGTCAAGAAGCAGCTGATGGAAGCTGCTCTCTTTCTAGCTGAGCTTTGACTTTCTCCAGCCTCCTTTCCTTGTACCCTCTTTTTCTTTCTGCTACCCCTACTTTTCAAAGACATTTTTAGATACGAACCAACAAACACACACACACACACAATCAAATTCCTTCCATTCTCCTAGTAGAAAGTTACGACCCAATTTACAGGCAGCCTGCCACAGTAGAAAGAAGAGACCATTTGCCAGGTGGGATTACAGCCAATGGTCAATGAGAAGGAAGAGCACGGGTCGCAGGCAGGGCATGGGGAAGTGCCCCTCTGCTTTTAGCAGGGTAGGGGCAATGCACTCCACTTTCCTGGAACCCCTGATCAGTACCAGCAAGGGGGGATATGGAGCAAGAATGCCAAGGGTTCAGCACAGTGGAGCCGAGTGCTGGGCAAAATCTGGCGTATAGAAGACCGGGCTGACTCTGTAGAATGGCATTACTCTGCCAGCAGCCGCACTCCTTGGGAAACTCCTTTGCCACCTGCCTGGGGTTTTGGTCTGGTTCTTGTCTCCATGAACATGGTCCCACTAAGTTTGAATCCCCCAGCAGGCTATTTTTAGGGACATGAGTAAACGGCACGTTTTGCTTCTGCCTCTAGCATTTTTAGTGGGCTGATTCCAGCAGTGGCGCCAGAGGGGCCGGAGAGCCCAAATTGGTAACTCTTCCAAATGATTTTGGAAGGCTATGTCAATTCTAGTGAGGCAGGGCAGCCCTGTGTGCCTCTCCCTCCCTCAAAAACATACAGGAATGAACCGTCAGGTGTGTCCACATAGCTCCTCGTCCCATACCACACCTGGCACTTTGCCATGTACGTATCCAGCCCAGCCTCACCACTGTCTGTCAGGCCAGTGGGACCTACAGCCCTAACCCCCCATACAGGGCAGGCAGCCCCTGCCCCCATATGAGGCATGCAATCACCTCCATAGCACCCCTTGTACTGAACAGGCAGCACCTCTCTCTCGGGCTCCCCTGCCCCTCCATATCCCCCTTATTGCATACAGGCCCCATCGTTACAGCCCCTTCCACTGCCACATATAGACCCTCACCTTTGTCTCAATGCCATCCCATACAGGACATGGCCTCTAACCCTCAGCCTAGTCCCCTCTCTTCAGCCCCATATGGGGCCTGCAGCTCTGTTGCCATAGCCCCCAAAGAGGATGCCTTGCTACCCAACCCTCTAGATCACTGCCCGGTCTAGGACAGGCAGACCCCGTCCACAGAGCCCTTCCTTCCCCACCTCTATAGCCCTGATCACCCCTTACAGGACCCCCCTCACTCTGCCGCAGTGCCCGTCTCTAGCACCCCGATGGAGAACTCAGATCCCCCCCCCCCCCAGACTAGGAGTCCCTCCCCCGCCTCCGGCCCCTCCATCCTGCAGGGCTCCGCCCGGTCCGCGCTCCCCTACCTCCTTGCAGGCGTGCAGCTCCCGCTCCTCGCCCAGGCTCCCCTGGATGGCGGCCCCCGCCCAGAGCAGCAGCAGCAGCAGCAGCCTGAGCCCAGCCCGGAGGCGGCAGCAGCAGCAGCAACCCGCGGACGGACGCAGCCGGCCGGCCCCAGCCATGGTGCAGCAGCAGCGACCGTGCTGCGAGGCGTCAGCGGGGCTCAGGTGCAGCCACCGCGGGGAGGCAGGAGGACGCCGGAGCCCCGCCCAGCCCCGCCCCCGGCAACCGCCGCCGCGCGCACCTGGGCCACGCACCTGCGGCTCGAAAGATGCGCCCACGCTACGCGTGCCAAGGCAGCCCCAGCCCCACATGCGCACCGAGCTCGGGTGCAACACGCCGCGAGGCCAAATCTGCGCTCTCCTGTATGCAAAGCCCCGGGCCCGTCTGGTCCCCGCCTAGCTCTGTCGCTCTCCTCGTGCAGCTTTAGTCCTTCCTGGAGGCGCGCACTGTCATCCTTTAGCCTCAGCATTAATTACCTATTTTTGCAAGTTCATTCCCCGCCCCCCCAATTTTAGCCCCATGTAGGTTTTCGCACTCAGGCCTTTGTTCTGCCTCTGCGCCGCGTGTCCCGTTACGCACATGGGCATCTTCCCTGCAAAATTAGATTCCCCCGCCCCCCTTTGCAACAGCCCTTTGCTTGGCTCGCGGATTTGGGTGTAGCCCCTCTACAGCTTGGGGAAGCAGGGCCATGCAGTGCCCAGCCATGTGTAACAAAGCGAGCGGGGGGGGGGGGGATATGGAGGCAGCAGGTTTTAAAATAAACGCTGTGCAGGCTGGTGCTTGGCCTTTCCAGGCGCAGTTTCCATCCATGCCTGAGTTTCTCCGCATCTTTCCCTGCAATCTTCCCGCACAGTCCTTCTATGCTCAGCCCTACAGCCCAGCGCGGCCCCCTGGATTGCTCTCACCCTCCCTGCAGGCCGACCCGCCGCGCTGCTCTTTCCAGCCAGCAGGGGGCGCCCCAGCGTCCGAGCTTCCTCCTCGGAATCCCCGGGGACCGTCACCTGGCAACCGCGGCCGGGCTTGCAAACAAGCCGCGAGGAGCGCTGCTCTGCCCGGCGCAGGATGCCGCCCACCCGGGACCCCTTCCCCTACCCCCGCTCCGAGAACGAGGACACCTTCACGGGCCGGGCCAGGTCGGGCCAGGTAAGGTCCCCGCCCCCTGCTGGGCTGCCCGAGTTCCTACCGGAACCTTCATCGGCCCAGCTCCGGCCCAACCTGCACCCCACTGCCCCCCCCCATCCCCGCTGCCAACATGCAGCCACCTCTGGTGGGAACAGGGCAGCTGGTGAGCAGAGCAGCTGCTAGGAAGGGAAGGATCTAAATTGGGGAGGCGGGATCCAGAATCCAGTGTCTGTTGTGAAAGATTTAGCCTCAGTTTCCCCTGTTGTTTGCCTGGATCTTTCACATGGCAACAAACTGGCGGGGGTCAGGGGAGAGACACTGTCTGAAACTATTTTTGACTCCTTTATATATATATATATATATAAAAATGCCTGGCTTGCAAGTCAGCTGGGTCCCTTTGAAATCAGCTTTTCAGTGTTTGAGTCAGGCTCAACCCCCCCTTCTTCATGAGCTACTTAGAAACGGGGCCTGAGTTCAGCTGCCATCCAGGTGCAAGTGTGCACAGCTCACTGTGGGCTCTGACCTTTCACCACAGTTTGATACTCCAGCCCTGTGTTAAAAAAGGAGCAAACTGAAAACAATCAAGAATCCCACAACTCTGCAAACAATTGGAGTGAGGCCAGATCTTCACTAGCAGAGGAGCAAGGAATCTGAGTAGGCAGAAAGCAGCAGGGGGTTTCTTGCGGGATTTAAACTATGTCAGAGGTTTGCCTTGGGCAGTCACTGGAAAGGGCTCTGGGCCGGGGAGAGGTGGAGAACAGGAGTTACTTGTTTGCTCCCATGGGCAGTGGCTTTCACTGCCAATTATTTTTAGCCCCCCCCCTAACAGAGCAGTACAGACCCCATAGCTCTAGGGGCTGCACAAACACAGAACAAGATGGTCTCCGTCCCAAGAGAGCTGTTATGGGTCCTAACAGCCCAAGTGATGCCAGAGGCATAAACCTTCCTTGTTGCACCAGTATGACAGGTCTAGGCAGTGGCCTCCTGCACAGCCCTGCTGGCATGTAGAGGATGGGGGGCAGTGGATCCCCAGGGGTCCCAAGTGCCTGCAGTCAAATCAGGGTTCCCCTTGCACCAGGCTGGGGCCAGAGGGCTAACTTCCTCTACAAACAGAATCACCCACACACCCACTGGAGTAGGGAGCGGTGCATGTGTCCAGAGGATGCCCTTATGCCAATGGCAAAGACCATCTGACAGCCGGTGTTCAGAACACAAGCGGCTGATTGTTGTTTGTTCCAGACAGGCCCTTATGCTGAGCCCACCCACCTGGCCCAGCAGCAGGACCCCTGGAATCGCCTGCACAGAACACCCACCCTGTCCAGCACCAGAAAGGAAGTCTGGTATACAGAACCTGAGGTAGAAGCCCCCCAAGTGCCCCTCCGTCCCGCCCTTTGCTGCTCCCTCCCCCTCCTCACCATCCCACATCCTCTGGTTACCCTCTCGCAAAGGGCACAGCCTGAAATGGTCCAGAATTAGCAGATACAAGTTCCCCAGTGCACAGCCATCTCCTCGCCCAGGCTGGGCAGCCGCACTGGCCGTGCCAAGGGCATAGTAAAGCCTTTCACCCGCAGCTGCATTGGTTTCCTTTCTGTGCTCCACTTGCTTCTCTGGGATTTGCTTTCTGTCCAGCAGCATCCCAAGCCATGCCCGTGTGCTGTCCCCACCCCAAGCAGCAGAGAGGAAGCGTGTAACATCCATGCTGCGAAGCATCCTGGACACCTCTCGGAACACTTTGCAGCTCTCTAGATGCTCTCCAAGCGCTTGACAAACATTAACCTTGCCTCACAATCCTCCAGCCCTTGGGCAGAGGTGGATTAAGATTTACTGGGGCCCTGGGCACAAAACACCCCATTAAAATCCCAGGCCTGCCTACTTTTTAATATGGGCGTAGTTTGGGGGCAGGGGGCCACGTTGCCCCCTCAAACCACAAGCCCGGGCAGGCGCGGAGTGGTACTGGCAGAGGCTGTGCTTCGTGGGGGAGCCGATAAAGTGATCAGCTCCCCCTTCATGAAGCAAGGTCCCTGCTGGCAGCACCAGCCTCTGTCCAGGGAATGAGGGGAATCTTAGCCACCCCTCCGCATGAGAGCCAGCCCCTCTCCATGGCCCTGCCCCCTCTCTTCCCCCTGGAGGCCCCGCTGCCTGGCTGGGGTGGGGGGGGTGTGGGGACACGGGCCAGTATTCTGCTCTCCGGCAACCTGGCCTCCTGCCCAGGGCAAGTGGAAGATCTGGGACTCCCCACAGCAGCCTGGACTGCATGGGTGGCTCTTACCACCACCTGGCTCTCGCTTCCAGGCAGCCTGAGCAGGGGGCACGGCCTTGGGGGGGGGGGGGGGGGGAGAGGGGGGGCAGGGGCAGGGCCACAGAGAGGGGCGGGGCCTTATGCCTCCCCTCTTCTACCAATGTTCTGGCGCTCTTGCTGAGGGCCAAATTGGCTGGGCCCCTGGGCACGGGCGTTGATCCCCCACTGCCCTTGGGTTAGATCTGTGTTACAGATAGGGAAACCGAGATGCAGAAAAGCAAAACAACTTGCCCAGGGTGTGATGTTATAAGTGTAATATAATATCTCATTGAAAGATGACAGGGCCAGAAAGAGTTAATTAACTCACAAACTGACCTGACACATGGCCAAACTTTAGAGACTGGTTAGGAAGATATGTAAATGAATAGAACTTTGAAATGCAAGTCTGCATTGCTAGAAATAGAAGGGTAGATTGATCGAGTGACCTCAGCTGGCTCCCACAGGCAGCATCGTCACAGTTCCTGCCGACTAAGCCACTGTGACAATGCTGCCTGTGGGAGCCAGCTGAGGTCACTCGATCAGGGTCAACTGCAAACAGAACGGGGCAAACAAACCCCAAACGCTGGTGGATATTCCAATACTTTGATTTACCAAGCCAGCACAAAACAGCTTCTATAGTACCTCACTGGTTACTCAGAAGTCCAAATAATGCAGTTCCCTTAAAGTACCCAGCCTCAGGCCTCCATCCAGACACACATTAGATATGATGATGATTACTGAAAATCTTATCTCATCATATAAACGAAAAGGTTCTTCCAATCCCAAAGGATCAGCCACACACCCAGGTTCAATTATAACTTAGATCTTACCCAAAATACACGCTTATAGCCAATTCTTATTAACTAAGCTAAAATGTATTAAAAAAGAAAAGAGAGTGTGTTGGTTAAAAGATCAATATACATACAGACTTGAATTCAATTCTTGAGGTCCAGATACACAGCAGAGATGAGCTTGTAGTTGCCAAAAGTCCTTTTAGAAATAGTCCATAGGTTATAGTCCAATGTCCATATTCAGGGTGACTTCAATCAGTGACTGGGGATCTCAATCCTTGTGGCTTAAGGTTTCCCCCTCTTGAAACCTAAAGCAGATCTGAGATGAAGAAGGATCGTGTCCCAGGGTTTTTATACATTTCCTGCAGCCTTTTGGCCTGAGAAAACAATAGGCTTAACTCTCCTTCTCCCAAACATCCTGGCAATTAGCACAGGGTAATTTATCCATTAAACAGTTCAGATACAGGTTACCACAATCTTCAAAGAGACATATAGACAATAATACTATTTCACTTAAGTGTCTTCCTAAATGTTAATATTCCTTTTTTGATCTTTGAATCAAAGCTATAGCAATAGACAAGACTTGTTTGCTTACATCACAAGACCTAAGCAAACATCTCCCCTTCTACCTCTAACAATGCAGGCTGCATTTCAAAGCTCTATTCATTTACATATCTTCTGAGGGATAGAGCTCAGTAGTTTGAGCATTTGCCTGCTAAACCCAGGGTTGTGAGTTCAATCCTTGTGGGGGCTGTTTAGGGATCTGGGGGAAAAAATTTGTCTGGGGATTGGTCCTGCTTTGAGCAGAGGGTTGGACTAGATAACATCCTGAGGTCCCTTCCAACCCTGATATTCTAAAGTTCGGCCATGGGTCAGGTCAGTCTGAGCTAGTTAACTCTTTCTGGCCCTGTCACCTTTCAATGAGATATTATATTACACTTATAACATCACAACAGGGTCACACAGTGCGGCTGTGGCAGAGATGAGAGAGTAGGACTTAGGCGTTCCAGAGCTCTCTGCTCTAACCACTCAGACCCATACCCTCCCCAGAGCTGGGCGCACAGCTTAGGAGTCCTGACTCCCAGGCCCCTGCTCTAACCAGCAGAATAACAGAGAGAAAGTCTTCCCTGTGTAACTCCCCACAGCCAGTGAATGCAGCAGAATGTAATTTGTCCCCTGCCTCAGGTGAAGCCCACACAGCACCCAGGGATGAGGCACCTTTACCAGGCTTGTCAGAGGCGCGGTCTATTGACTCTCTCTGAACCCTTCTGCAGGTTCCCAGAGACAGCCTGGATTTTAAGCTGACCTCACTCTACAACCACCACAAGGAGCAGCTCAGAGACAAGAGCCAGATCGTCATCCACAAGGAGACACTCTTGGATGTCCATGGGTGAGCAGGAGCAAGCGGCCTTTTCTCGATCTCAGGCAGGGCACAGCCTCCTCTGGGAGCAACTATTGGTGACAGCGAATGCCCCAGTCTGCTCACAGCTGCAAGGCTGTTCGCCCCATCCCCTTTTGGGGGCAGAGCCAGGGCTACTGCAGTCCTGGGGCTGACTTCGCTCGTCCCCCCCTTAGCCTCAGGGAAGTGTGGCCTAAAGGTCAGAGTCAGTCCGACTGCCCTGGGCTCTCTGGTAGGGCGGAACGTTAAACAGTCGAGGGTCTGATGGCCTGGTTCAGCAGACGAATGCAAGCCTCTTGGCCTAAGGTGGGAAGACTGCCACCCCGAGGGTGGGGTTGGCAGCAGGGGGCAGGAGAATCCAGGCCCACCCTATTCCACCAGGTCCCAGCCTAGGGCCCTAACAGTGGCAGAACCTACCGCCACTGGGTATGGGGGGATCCCACCGCAACACAGTGACAGCATTCAGCCTAATAGGTCGTCCCCCTGAGCCACTTCCTACCCCATCTCCTCGTGTGGTGGTCCTGGCATCCCCAGCGTCCCAGGGTTCATCAGTGTGGGCAGTTCCCAGCAGCTCCAACCCCTCTTGGGCATCTTCCGTCACATCTAGCTTCTGTGGTCTGGAGATTCATCAGCTCCTGCATCCTTCCTCTTCAGCGGTCAGCCCTAACTGAGCTGAGTTGCTCCCTTTTATACCTGGGTTCCAAGTGGCTCAGGGCCGTGGCCTCTTTGGCCCATAGGGTGGGCTTAACTCCTGCTGGACCAGTGAGGGGCTAGCAGGAGCGCTGCCAGCTTTTTTGCCGCCCTAGGCGGCGGAAGGTCCCACCCCGAAATGCCACCCTCCACAGAGGCAGCGGAAAGTCCCACCCCGAAATGCCGCCGCGGTCGCCGCCCCCCAAATTGTAGGTCGCCTAATGGGTTGCGCCGGCCCTGGGGGCCAGTGTGCCCTGTCACAAGTCTACATCCTGCAGAAGCTTCTGGCCTCTTGGCTTGTGCATGGAGGAGGTCTAAGCATAGGTTCAGTGGTGCTGCAGGGTCACTATGGGGAGGGAAGGCACCTCCCTGGCAACAGTTCCCAAAATGACCCTGCCCCAGTAGCTCACCTTCAGTCAATAGAGATGAAGACTCCAGCTCCTGGTTCCCAACTTCTGCAGCCATCTGCCCCAATCAGCCAACTGTACCAGGCAGTGCCCAGATTCCCCCGCATTCCAACCCACCATCAGCCTTGGGCTGTGCCCATTTACCTGGGGTTTGGAGCAGCCCAGACTCCAGTGTACAGGAGCTGGGCACCACCCTGGGGCAGATGGGGAATGGGGTGGGGCAGAAGTTCTCAGTCACAAAGTCCCAGTATTGGCATGTAGCCCAGCATGCTGCTAGCCCATCACAGTGTTGGCAGCACCAGGGACGGAGAAACCTAGGAGAGCTGGTATGGACAGGTCTGATGGTGCCCTCGGTACCACAACAGAAGAGGGGGTGTTTGAAGTTAATGACTAGTGGGGGGCTTCAGAGTCCATATGCGGCAGCTAGTTACAGAACAATGCTACAGAGAGACAGGGGGTTTCAGCCTAGACCCAAAAACGCAGGACTCCCGGGACAGAAGAGCTGCTCTGTTTACCTCAGGTTTGGCCATTCGAGGCTCATGGGAGGATAGCTCCTTTGAACAGCCTGCTGCCTTGCCTGGGGCTCCTGCGACATTTCTCCCCAGCAGCACAAATCCTGGCCCGGCAGAGCATTATGTAAACTCAGGGCAGCCCCAATATCAGCAAGTCACTTAGCCAGCACATGCTTAGGCACTACCTTACCTGCTGCCTACCTCGCCAGCTTGCTGGGTGCTTCAGGATGAGTGGCATGGCCTTGGTCACACTGACTGGTGCTCTGAAAGGACTCCATTGTTAGGCAGCACACTGGTGAGTCCCCACTAGGTACCAGCTGATCACCGGGATGCCTGCGGTTTGTAGCTAATTGCACTAAGAGCCTGTGCCTGGGATACAAGCCAGCTGGAAGGATTCCATGGTAGCTGGTGGCAGCCTCTTGCTGGGCCAGAGAACAGCTACCAATGCTGCATAAAGGCTAATGGACCCCTGCTCAGGAGAACAGAACAGAACAGAAACCTCAGCCTGAGCTTGCTTCCTCAGCCCCCCACGCCACATCCTCCTAGCTCTGCCTCCAGCTCCCTGACCAATAGTCACCCTGCCCTCTTCTCATACGCTGGGGTGGTAACAAGCTGCACTTGCCTCTGGGAGCCAGCAGAACTTATTCGGCAGCTTTTTACAGGCGTCCAATCCCTGCGGGCCTGGGGGGGGGGGCTGTGGCAGAGCCTTGTGTCCCAGAGGTGCAATCACAGACCCTGGCCACAGTGTTGCTGTTAATTGTCAATTTCTCCCGCTCCCTACAAATGGAGGAGGAGGAGGAGGCAGAACCAGGCAGGATATTATGCTCTTTGCAGTGTTGCCAACTGTTGTGATTGTATCACGCCTCTTGCAATATTTGGTGTTTTTCCTCAAGTCCCAGCTCCTGGAGTGGGAGATTCTCAGCTTTTATTTAAACAAAGTACATTTCCAGCCCTCCAGGCTGCAGAGAAAAGCTTGGAAATGTGCCCTGAGCCTGGCCAGAGAGGCTCAGAAAGCAGGAGGCAAAGAAACCCAAAAGCATCATCTGGAAAGTCTTGTGGCTTTGGGGGGGCCTCGCTCCTGACTTTTGAACCCTTGGGGCCAGTGATGCTGCACCTGACAACAATCAAGAGGCAATTAATACATGCAAGATGACCACATTATCGTTACCATGGGCATGTTGCCACACGGGGAAGAAAGGTCTGATCAGGTTTTTCCCCTTTGAAAGCTCTCAGTCCTGCAGTCAGACCCAGTAGCCTGGATAGCTGCAGGGAGCGGCTGTTCCCTTTGTCGGGAGCCCTGAGCGAATGCACTAAACCCACCCAGATGGTTCTTTGTGTTACAGTAGCGCCGGGGGGCACAACCAGAATGCAGGTGGCATGGTGCTAGGTGCTGGACATGTACCTAGTAAGAGCTGGCCTCTGCCCCAGGGAGCGCAGAGTCTGGAATTCTAATGCCTCTCCCTCCCCTCCTGCCTACTCCAGAGCACTGAAGGGTCTCGAGCCTGTGAAGGAACCCGAGCTGCCCCCAGTGGAGCACCGTACAGCCAGGGGCCTGTCTATGAGATGCTGGGTCAGCCCCACAAAGGAGTCGATCCACAGCATCGAGGGAGCCATCGGTAAGGGCAGCAGGCAGCTGCCTGTGCCTCCATCTTAATGGAGATCAGCCAATGGGATGGGCCTCAAAATGTGTCGCAGCCCACAAGGTTGAGAGTCTGGGAGGGTCAGGGACCGGCTGGCGGGGCAGTAACAAAGGGGCCGCTCCCTTAGTGCGGGGCACTGTGGAGGCTGCTCCTCTGCACTGCTACCGTCACAGCCACGTGGGGATCCCAGCTCCAGTGTGGCTGTGGTGTGGGGCTGCCTGGGCAAACCCTGTCCTAGCTACGTGACAGGAACTATTCTGCAAGGATCAGTGGCTGCCATTACTTATCGGCAGGACCCCAGGCAATGAGGCCCAGAGATTAGGTGGCTGGCTGGCTGTCAGAGGCACCGAGTACCCACTGAAGAGACTCCCCCAAGGCCACCAGTGAGCCTGTGTCAGAACTGGCGATGCATGAGGCAGCATGACCTTATGGATAGAGCACTGGCCTGGGAGTCAGGAGACCTGGTCAGTGCCACCCACCTGTGTGACTTTGAGTGAATCAGGGCACATCTCTGCCTCAGTTTCCCCATCTGTATAATGGGAATAATGATGGTTCCCTTCCTTTGTGACATATTTGGAGATCTACGGCCACCATGATAACTACTAGAACCAGAGTCCCCGTTCACTCCAGCATGAGGCCCGGCCTGATGCCACCTTCCACACTTGGTAGTAGTAATCACATGGCTTTCTCCTTCCCTAGAGTGTCCCCACACAGCTGCCACCAACAGTGGATACTCCCGCAAGGAGAACGGCAGCTTCTTCTCTCAGTAAGGAGTTTTCTGGCTTGTGCCCTGGCTGTGCGGCTCTGGACCCACTTCCAACTTGAGTGAACCTTCTTCTGTCTGCTCTGTGTGCATTAAACCCCTTCTGGTCAGCAAAGCTCGTCCAGCAAAACAGCCATGAACAGGGAGAGATTTTAATTTAATTTCAATCTTGTTTCCCTGTCCTCTTTGCTGCATTCATCCCTCCATGCTGGGTAACTGTGGGGTACACAGCATCGCAGCAGGCAATACTGACCTTCGTGCATCAGCCCAGAATATTTTGTGCTACCTCTCCACCTCCAACATGGCTCCAGTCAGCCACCCAGGCTGGTCCTCTAATTCTGGGGGTCCAACTTGGTGCTCAGCACCCACAACCCCCAATAAAACCTGTAGGAACAGTGGGTAACCAATCAGACCCTTTATTAACTTGGGCTTCCAATAATCAGGGCTCCTAAATTAGAGGCTGTTTTCTAGAAGCTGGCCTGTGGGCATGAGCAGGCACCGCACGTGGCAGCGTGGTGGTTTATTCATTAAAGAACATTGGGGCATTCAATAAACTGAAAAGGCGGCAAATTCCAAACTAATACAAGGAAATATTTTTTTTCACACAATAGATACTTAGTCTATGGAACTTGCTGCCACAAGAAGTTGAGGCCAAGAATTTGCAAGAGTTTAAAAGGATTGGGGATTTTTCTATGGAAATGAGAAAATCCAGAGTAGAGTTAATTCTGGCAAGGATATTAACCTTCCTGCTGCAGGGCTCAAACTCATCTTTATTAGAGACCAGGATGAGACCTAATGTGGGGGCAGATTACCCCCATTCTACTATCCTAAGATTCTTACACCACCCTGTAAAGCAGCTGGGGCTGGGCACTGCCAGAGACAGGGCAATATGGAGCCATGGGCTGATCCGTGCTGGGGGTTCTTATGCGCCTGCTGTTTGGGGATCATGGACAGAAATCCAGCTTCCCCACAAGATGCTTTTTAAATTATTTGTTTGGTCTCTTTCATGGCAGCGAGCTCATGCCTTGGCTCTGCCCTCTTGGGAAGAGTTGCTTTTCTTTGTCCTTACAATGGTTCCAGCATGGCTACATGTATGTTGCTCAAGTGTCATAGAATCATAGAATATCAGGATTGGAAGGGACCTCAGGAGGTCATCAAGTCCAACCCCCTGCTCAAAGCAGGACCAATCCCCAGACAGATTTTTGCCCCTGATCCCTAAACTGCCCCCTCAAGGATTGAACTCACAACCCTAGGTTTATTAAAATGATGGAGTCATGGGATGCTGGCATACATCCTCTCCATGGTGAGCCAATAGTCTTCAGCAAGGTAATTCAGGCCCCATGCGTAACACTCAGCACTAGCATGTCTCCAGACTGGGGCTCGAAAACACACCTGATGCTCAGTGCCGGGCAGCTAAAGGAGCCATCTCCCAGCTTTCTAAAATGAGCCAGTTTGGGGGAAGCCCAAACCAGGTTCATTCATTAAATTACCAGGTTAAAATAACCCAGATTAAGTGGATCTATAGTGGGGGTTTACACCTGTGCAATTAAATGGATTATTTATACTGGTGCAAAACAGCCATGTGCAGATCAGTGGCTATACATGACACATCCAGCCCCAGGGTCAGGCCATAGGTGAAATGAGTTTGATGATCTCAGGTCTACAGCTGCTTTATATTTGTCTGAACTCCTCTGGGGAATAGTTGGTCTCAGAGTAGGAGCAGCCAGTCAGAGGTGAGGTGAGTAGAGTGAGGCAGATAAGGCTTGACAGAATTCAAGCACCTTTCCAATGTGGAAGATGCTACTGTAGCACTTGCCTGCATTACACCTCACTCACACCAGCAGCTGCTCATTTCCCCCTCCATGTATGCCTCAGGAACAAGAGACCCACACACCAGTTTACTGCAGCTGTGGATCAGCTCCAGTGTTTATTCCTCTGCACTCATTGCTGGGCCAGCCCTGCCTTAGCCTACACAACGGGGAAAGAGCAACGGTAGGCTCACTACATGATTCTTCACTCGTTTGAAAAACTCTGTAGTTTCCATTAAAAAAAGTTCCTTTCTTGGCAATAGAAGAGGATGGCGGCAGGATGAATGGGCAGCTAACCAGCCTTCCAGAACCATGGCTCCAGCCAAATGTTACAGCAGCCAAAGGTGTGAACCTCACCACCCCCAATTAGCTTCAGTGCCACGTTAACCTCCAACTCCAGGCAGGGCTAAGGCATCTCTATGCTACAGGGACTAGCACCACAGCAGGGGGTTCTGACTAGCATGTCCCCAAGCCTAGGAGCTAGGTTGATGGACACTTTCTTCCATTCACCTTGCTGTGTCTACCCTGGGGTCGGGCGTGGCACAGCAACAGCGCTGGAGTGTGGGTTTTGCACACCTGTGAGCACCATAGCGATGTCAACCCAAAATGTAGGCCAGACCTCAGCAGAAGAGAAATCAGCTTGTGGGTTTGTTGCAGAGCTCCCCTCTGCCGGGGGGAGAAGAAGGATTGGAACAGAGGTCTCCCACCTCAGGAGCTTACCCAAATCTCTGGGCATTCTGCTGTGGGTCTCCTTCAATCTCTGAAGCCACTCTGCTTTGGATAATTAAATGTGAGTGGTGCATGGGGACTGGACCTTGGCTGTCCCTGAGCTAGAGTCAGTCTCTCTCTGGTCCAACACAACTTTCATAATTTAACCACAGTGGACCAGTTTCAAGAAGAGGGATTGAGAGAAACCCACATCACAGTATCCCCAGCCCTGCAGGCAAGATGGGCAGCTGAATTCCTTTGGGATTTAGGCAAGAGACAGGCATCCACCCCCCTAGAGGGAAGCAGCAACAGGCACCCAGGAACTTCACCCTGAAAACCAAGCAGGGCACCATGTTCAGGCTCAGTGAGAGTTCTGTGGATTACAGTGAGCTGAAAACTGGGATGTAGGAACCTGAATGCCAGCCTGAGCCCCCCAAGTCCCTTTGTGGATCTGAGCCTTCATGACTTGCTTTTCCTGGAGCAGTGAAGCTCTCCCTGTGAGAGGCCACCAAGAGGCTGCTTCACCTGCTTGTATGGGGGTGACTAATGTATTACTACAGCTCATCAGCTCTTACACAGACTCACTGAAGTCAACATGCTCACTCACCTGCTAAGGGCTGCAGCCCTGGGGGCGGGTTCATAGGATCAGGCCCCATGATATGCGTGGTCAGAATGACACCTGCTAGGGTCTTGCCAGTGAAGCAGACAGTACCAGAGGGGTTCAGAGAGGCCACTGAAAGCACGCTCTGGGAGGGAGAGCTGAGCTAGATTTCAGTGCCCCTTTAACACCATTATGTTTTAGTGATTGGGGGTGGTAATAAGCCATTGACAGAGAACCTCAGTCACTGGGCATTGCTGTTTCTCCACCCCCTGCCTGAAACCAGCTTGCTCTCACACCCATTTCAGCCCTGCTCCCCACATTTGCTGTAAGATCATCCCAATTACCTTCAAGCTGTTTGCACTAGGCTGTGCAATGCAAGTGTCCCCAGGATACTCCTGAGCTACTCCTCAGCTCGGCAGGGTACTGCGCTCCCAGTGCTGGGAGTTCACACAACACACCCACAATACCAACCCGGTCACCCCAGGACACACATGCCAAGCAGGAAGCAGGATGGCCTTGGGTGCCAAAACAAACACGTACTCTCAGCAATTGGCCTGGAAGGGCCAGAAGTGCAGGAAAAATAACCAAAGGCTGGAGCCCTTGAAGTGGTTTTAATACTGAGAGCTATAAACTCTTGTAGGAGCTTTGAGCAAAGACCATCTCCCCCCTTCCCTCCCCCCCCCCCCCCAATTACAGTCACCCATTAACCTAGGATCAGGATCATTTATTTTCTTTTGGAGAATATTCAGCTACTCCAGCCTGCATGCAATTTGGGGAGCTGAACACCAGAGATTACAAAGAGGATATTAAGGAGTGGAGGGTAGCACAGTGTGGCTCAGATTTTGAAAGCTCAGTTCCCTTCACAGCACTAAAACAAAGGGCCACATCTTCTGTACGCTGCATGTTGAGCCTGCTTGAAAACCTCCTCCCATTGTGAGTGCAGAGCACATCCAAGTGTGGTCTTGTTACTGGCAAAGCAAGGTATCTAGGGGCACTGCTGAAGTCTAGCTAAATACCAGAGCCACACAGCTGTATCACCCTGTGGCCAATGGGGCAGGATAACAACAGGCTACCCCCCAGCCACCGTGGGCACCACCACCACGTTTAAATGCAGATTTACAAGAATTTTATTTGTTTATTATGAGCTTGATCCCCATCCCCTCCAACCCCCCCGCCCAGCAGGAAGTCCCCAGAGCGGCATGCATTCTTTAGGGAGGAATGAAGGGCCATGTGTTCCAGGGACAGATGGAGCCCAAGCTTGGCTGGGGCTGCTGGCCAGACACCATAGGGCTCCAGGGTACAACGTTTCACAGTGAACACAGCGGCCTAGGCGGCTCATTGCAGTCGGCTGCTCGTGGGCCCAGGAGGGGTGATCGGGGTCTCCCCACGTGCAGCCCCAGGCAGGGCTGTGAGGCTGCCCAGCAACCCCGCTCCTCGTGGGCCTCCCGCGGGCGGCTGGAAGGGGAGTTACTACCCTGGGGCGACCCTGTGAACAAAGCCACCAGCGGCTGCTCTGCAACACTTGCCCCGCGCCCTGAGTGTCAGCGCTGCGCTGCCCTGCCCGGACCCCCCCCCCCCGCCCCCCCCCCCCCCGGCTCGCGCCGCGCGCGCGCACACACAGCGTGGGGTTCGCGCCACACCCCCCCGTGCGGCCGGGCTCAGATCAGAATCGCCTCGATACTCATGGGCCGGGGGCTCGGGCCAGCGCGGACCCGCCCCGCGGCCTCGTCTATCTGATCGACTCATCACGTCTGAGCGCCGGGCGGGCCGGCTGCGGCCTTCAACTCTGCCCCGCACAGCGCCCGCAGGCTTCGCGGGAGGGGTCTTCTCATCTCGGGCCGGGCGGCCGCCCCCGGCCCGATCGAATAAGATCAACGTGTAGGCGAGATCCCAGCAGGGCCGCACGCTGCACACGCACCCCGCCACCCCCGCACACGCACCCCACGCACGCTTAGGTGCACACTCGTCCCCCCGCACACTCACTCTCCATTCGCTCCCCTGCAAGGCTCCGCGAGCGCAGCAACTCCCTTTTATACAGCCTAGGGCCGCACTGCATCATGGGAGCACCAGCTGCCTCCATAGAGCTTTCCCCAGACGGGCCGCGGCCTCTCGGGCGCCCTCTTTGGCCGGGAGGATTCCACGCAACCCTCCCATGCGAACCGCTGCTTTTCACCTCCAGCTCCTTTTGCCCCCAGCCAGGACCGGGGCCGGGTGAGCGGGAATCGGGACATCTCCGCATCTCCAGCCAACAACATTATTTTAACATAACTTAGAACCAAGGATTAGCTGAAAACATGTGTGTTTGAGGGGAGATGTTAACACACTAGGAGACTTAAACATCCCATTGGCTCACCCACACTGCAGAAATTCTTCTGCAGAACCGGGAAGGACCTTAAACACCTTCTAGCATCAGTCCCAAACCAGAGAGTGGGCAAAGTCCGCAGTGGCTGGGGAAGCTCCACAGTGTGAAATCGTCTTGTTTTAGAGAGACAGACAGAAAACGTAAGCTGCTCAAATACAAATGTGAGGTAGATCAGTGCCCAGATCTGTGCATATGCAGGAAGGCCAGGGAAAGTCACTATCAATTCTCTGGCTCTAAATATTTAATTATTTTCCGTGCAGGTAGATTTTTTCCCCTCTGTATTTTTCTGTGATTTGCATTATAGTCTGATAAATGTATTCTGACCTCCTAGTTTACTTGGTTCATAGCTTCCAGAGCTTGTGTGGTTTCTGGTTTTGTCTGTGCAGAGTAGATCACGCCAGACGCAGGCATGCACAGCCGCAGTCTAGCACAATTCAGTGACATCAGTCACCCTATCTGTGCAGGCCAGAACACACTGCTATAACATGCTAACTCACTTCCATGCTGTAGCGGGGTCTGGGAACATGTTCGTTTTGTTAGTATGGAAGTAGGGTGACCAGATGAGAGGAAGAAAATATTGGGACACTGGGGGGGAAAGGGGGGGAAGCCGAGTGCTGCTGGCGGGGGGGGGGGGGGGGAAACTGCCGGCGGAGCAAAATATCGGGACAAATTGTGTTCCAACCAGAGATCGGTCGGGATGCAGGACAAATGCCTAAAAATCGGGACGTCTGGTCACCCTAGAAGGGACATAATTTGACTCCTGTGGGTTGTAATACTTGGGTCTAATATTGGTTCCTGGGTTTAGTGTGTGGGTGCTAGAGGAGGTCAGTCAAGATATTCTGCTGGTCCCTTCTGGCCTTAAACTCTATGGTGTAAATCTTAAAACTTTGTTGAATGAAATTCCTGCATCTGTTCAACTGCATAGTCAGCCCACTCCCACATTCTGTCCTGCAGTGCCCTCTGCCATACCCATAAGGCTAGTACAAGCTCCATATAGCCAGTAACCAGATTATAGAGAGGGGTTGTGTTTTCCAGGCTCTGCTACAACAGGGTCAGTTTAGACTCCATTCTAGGTGAGGGCTGAAGTTCTGTTTAGCAAATCAAAACAGTGGATTAAGAAGCTACCACATTCATTCACCAAGGAGCAAAATCAGAGAAGTAGAAAGGGGCCAAGTGAGAGGAAGGGTGGCACAGTAAACAGGGTGCTAGCATACAACTTAGAAGACTCAGGTTCAAGTCCCTGCTTTACCACAGTCTTCGTGTGTGACCTTGGGCTAGTGATTTAGTCGTATTGTGCCTTAGGTCTCCCTCTGTACAATGGGAATCATACTGCCCCCCTTCATAGGGGGAGTGAGGATAAACACATTAAAGATTATGAGCTGCCCAGATATTAGGGTCTGGGTGCCCTAGAAGAACCTACTGTGGATGTTACACCATCTTCAGCTTTCACAGTCCCTCAGAACACCAACTTAAATGTCTGATACCCTCCCCCTAACACATCTGAATCTGTGCCCAGACCTCCGAGAAGAGTAGCCATGCACAAAAATCCCTATTTCAACTGGGCTTTCCTAATGGCTATTGTGGGAAAAAGAGGGTTATGAAGCTCACATGCTGGGTTCCATCCACACAAGTTTTCATGGGAGCTACATTGAGTCCCCATCATAGAAGATTAGGGTTGGAAGAGACCTCAGGGGGTCATCTAGTCCAACCCCCTGCTCAAAGCAGGACCAGCCCCAACTAAATCATCCCAGCCAGGGCTTTGTCAAGCCGGGCCTTAAAAACCTCTAAGGATGGACATTCCACCACCTCCCTAGGTAACCCATTCCAGTGCTTCACCACCCTCCTAGTGAAATAGTGTTTCCTAATATCCAACCTAGACCTCCCCCACTGCAACTTGAGACTATTGCTTCTTGTTCTGCCATCTGCCACCACTGAGAACAGCTGAGTTCCATCTTCTTTGGAACCCCCCTTCAGGTAGTTGAAGGCTGCTATCAAATACCCCCTTACTCTTCTCTTCTGCAGACTAAACAAGCCCAGTTCCCTCAGCCTTTCCTCGTAAGTCATGTGCCCCAGCCCCCTGATCATTTTTGTTGCCCTCCGCTGGACTCTCTCCAATTTGTCCACACCCTTTCTGTAGTGAGGGGCCCAAAACTGGATGCAATACTCCAGATGTGGCCTCACCAGTGCTGAATAGAGGGGAATAATCACTTCCCTCAATCTGCTGGCAATGCTCCTACTAATGCAGCCCAATATGCCGTTAGCCTTCTTGGCAACAAGGGCACACTGCTGACTCATATCCAGCTTCTCATTCATTGTAATCCCCAGGTCCCTTTCAGCATCACATACTTGGAGAATGTTTCACAGGGAAGTGTTGTCCCATTAACTGATGTGTACATTAATTGAACAGCTGCCTTTAAGGGGGTCACTAGGCTTAAAAGAAGGTGATAAACCTAGCTAAAAATGCCATCTGCATTCTAAGTATTTCTAGAACTCCACTGCTCTGGAAACGAGAAACTAAACAGCTAGATAACAGTTTGCGACACCAAATCCCTGAGCTGCTCTCCAAGCTCTTGGTAGCACATGGTTAACCAGACCCATTCACATCCCTGCCAACCCTAGTCAAACAGGCGCACAAATAAGGTAGCACATAAAAAACTCCATATTCTACTGAGACCAGATCCAAAGCCAACACAAACCAATGGAAAGATTCCCATTGACTCCAATGGGTGCTGGCTCCTAGAAAGGCAAAGTGAGGCTGGGAAGGGAATACCTCAGCCTTTGCCAAATGAAAATGGACAAGTCAGTAGGGAAAAGACATTTTATTGGCAAGTTTTTTATTCAGGATTTTATAAACAATGGAGAATTTTAAAAAACTAAGCTACAAAAAAGTAGTTGAGTGATCCCTTCACTGAAACTACTGTAGGGGATTGATTCCTACATTTCAATCTGGGTGTGTAGAAGCTGGAGAGAACAGCTCAAGAGAGGTGGAAAACAAACTGAGAAGGTAGGCCCATTAGAGATGGAAATAAAATGCAGAATAACATCAGTATAGGAGGCATTTGTCTTTAACAATCTATACACTTTCCAAATATACAAGTTGTGATGTTAAAATGTGGCTTAAACATTATCTTTATTATTAAGTTTAGTTACATAGTGTTCCCATCCCCTCCCCACCTACTCCCTCCTTAGTATAAACATCAAGGCTTGTGTCGGCTTCTAAACCACTTTAATCCATGACATCGTTCAAGGACGAGGATGATTTGTACAGTATGTCAGGGTCCCAGAGAGCAAGCACTCTTCTAGTCACCTCTATCTCGTGCTACGTTTACACCAATGACACACTGCTATCACTGAACAGTGATTTGCTGCCCACTGCAATCCAGATCTACTTTCTGCTTGAAAAACCTTCTTACATGAATACAGAAGGTAGAATACAGAACCACGTTAGATGGGTTTCACTTTGTTACCTATTGAGAAGTTTCAGTTGAGGTCTGTGCCTTTAGGATATCATCTCCCTAGTCTTAGGCCCCAAAATATGTAGCTCTAACACAAGAGTGTCATTACGGTCAACTTATCTCCCTCCCCTGCTGTTCTTACTACACTTATTGGGACTTAAAGAAAGTATCTCTAAAATAGTTTAAATGCAACCTGTTCCCATCTATGTTCTGCCAAACTGAAAATTTTATCCATTTTGGTAGGCCCAAGCAATTAATCGTGAAACAACACAAGGTTTTCCTTAAGCAGACTGTATAATGTTATAGGAAAGAGGATTTGATCTGTATACATCCATACATTAAGTGATCTTTGCTGATTACTTTATAAAGGGATAGGAAAATAAAAGAACATCTTCTCACTTTGCTGAAAGCACAGAGAACTTGGAGCCGTTGTGAAGAGCAGAGGATCACTCTCTTGGTTTGGAAAAGGCTTGGTAATGGGGGCATTTCCTCTTGGCATCCCCGCCAAACTGGGCTCTGTCCATTCCTTTAAAGAGATTAAATATTGACCTCTCTCTCCGCCTCAGGTAAGTCCTCATTTTCAGCAGCTTCTCCCAAACAGACTTGTGTGTCTGAAGCCTTGAGATTCATTTTATGAACAGAACATAAAAAGCCATCACAATGCAGGATATAGCCACTGCTGCATGAAGTCTGGTGCCAATCACTGCAGCTGAAAGACAAAATGAAGATAGGTAGCATCTCCAGCACACGTCTCAGGGTGACACTCACTAAGGCTCATAACACCTATGTGTAGGTAACTGTCAGACCCATTTTACTGACGGTTTAGTGACGGAAAGGTTAAGCAGCTGCCTTCCCCCAAGAAGAAAGTTACAGTGAATGAGAAGCAAACTCAGAAGCAGGCCCCAGGTGTCTTGGCTCCCATGCCTCGCTCTCGCCTGCCCAGGGGTTTCCCAAAGCAGATTGCCTCGCGCCCCCGGTGAGCGGAGCTTTGCAACACTGGGACCCCTCGGTGTTTTTGCCCCGCGCCCCCGCCGGCCCGGCCCAGCCCCCGCCTTACCTTTGTAGAACACGCCCCAGACCCCGCGCTTCTCCGAGAGCAGCCAGGCCTTGAGCCGCGGCACCTTCCGGAAGTAGGCGCAGGTGCAGACGAAGAGCAGCCCGAACACCAGCACCCCGTCCAGCGAGTAGGCTGCAAGGCAAGGGGAGCAGAGCGTCACCGGCTGTAGCGGGCGCGGGCCCGGGCCTTCCCCCACCCGGCCGGCCCCGGGTCATTCTCTCTCTCTCCCCCCCACTCCCCGGGTCATTCCCCCCGGCTGGCTCCGGAGGCCCGGCCAGGCGGCCACTGTGCAGCGCCGCCGGGCCCGAGGGTCCCCTTCCTCCCCGCGGAACCCAGGCGTCCGAGCACGGGCAGGACACACCGGGCTACGCCCGCCGCTCACCGTTAGTCATGGCGACACCGGGGGGGGGGGGCGGCCGCTTTGGAGTCCCGAGCGGCTCCCGTCACCGCATCTCACAAACCGGGGCGCCCCGTTCCACTCTGCGCATGCGCCACGACCGGCCGCCCACAGCCAACGCGACAGCCGGAACCACCAGGCAGAGCCAGCCGAGCGCAGAAAGCGCAGGTCAGGCGCAGCCAGTCGAAGGCCGAGCGGCTAGGTGACGCCAATCAACCGACTTAGCGCGATTAGGCCTCCTCAATCGAGTACCGCTAGGCGACGCCATTTTTTTTTTAAATTGAATGGTTATTGTCCTGGAATCTCAAGGAATTAAAGATGAATCTTTAATGAAAGGTTATGTCATGGGATGAAACCAACCAGAATTGGTAACCCTAGGTACAGAGTGGGAGGGTAAACTGAGGCACAGCAAGGGGAAGGGACTGGCCATAAGTCACCCAGTAGTAGGGTGACCAGGTGTCTGTTTTTTGACCGGAACACCTGCTCGAAAACGGACCTTGGTGGCTCCGGTCAGCACCGCCAACCGCGCCGTTAAAAGTCCGGTTGGTGGTTCTGTGGCACTAAGGCAACCTAGTCCCAGCCTATCCTGTCTCTGCGCTGTACCCCGGAAGCGGCCAGCAGGTCCGGCTCCTAGGCAGGTGGGCCATGGAGCTCCGTGCGCTGCCCCTGCCCCTGCCCCTGCCCTGAGCACTGGCTCTGCACTCTCATTGGCCGGTTCCCAGCCATTGGGAGCTGGGGGGGGGCAGTGCCTGCGGGCAAGAGTAGTGCGTGGAGCCTCCTGTGGCCCCCCCCGCCTAGGACCCGAACTTGCTGGCTGCTTCCGGGGCGTGCGCAACATGGTGCCAGGACAGGCAGGCAGCCTGCCTTAGCCCCCCCCGCTGTGCCGCTGACTGGGAGCCACCCGAGGTAAGCCCATGCCCCAACCCCGAGCCCCAACCCCCTGGCCCAGCCCTGACCCCCTCAACCTGGAGCACCCTCCTGCACCCCAAACCCCTCATCCCCAGCCCTATTCCAGAGCCTGCACCCCCAGTTAGAGCCCTCACCTCCTCCCACACTCCAACCCCCTGCCCCAGCACAGTGAAAGTGAGTGAGGGTGGGGGAGAGCGAGCCACTGAGGGAGGGGGAATGTAGTGAGCGGGGGGCGGGCCTTAGGTGTGGGATAGAGGTGGGGTCTTGGGGAAGGGGTGGGGCTAGGGTGTTCCATTTTGTGCAACTAGAAGGTTGGCAACCCTACCTGGCAGGCAAGTGGCAGAGCTGGAGAAAGAACCCAGGTGTCCTGACTTCCAGCCCAGTACCCCATCCCCTCGACACCTCTAAATCACGCCGCAGTAGCTGCACAGAGACATCCCTGTTTTCATTACTAGCGCTTAGCTGCTGCTTTGCTGCTCAAGTTAATGGTAGGTATAAGTGAGGGTAGGTGAGTGTGTGTGTTGTGTGGGGAGCTTTGTGTTGATTTGTGCGGGTGGTTAATGAGGGGTGTTTGCTGCAGCAAAGGGCTATGTGTAGGAGCAGCTAAAGAGGCAATTCTTGATTTAGTCCCACATGGAACACAGGATCTGATCCAAGAAGTCAATATAGCTGAGCCGCTTAGTAATAGCAACCATAATGTAATTATATTTAACATCATTGTAGGGGGGAAATACCAAAGAAACCTACCACAGTAGTATTTAACTTGAAAAAGGGGAACTATTCAAAAATGAGTAGGCCAGTTAAATGAAAATTAAAAGGAGCAGTGTAATAGGGTCCTTGGTGGACTGGAAGGCCTAGGGGTTAGCATCCACGCAGTCATGGGGAAGTGGTAGGGGAACCCTGGCCCACCAACTCCACCAGGTTCTGACCCAGGGCCCTAGGAGGGTCAGCAGTGTTTGACGTCCGGGGCAACCCTCTGAGTTACTCTCTGTGACACTCTATGCCCCAAAGCAACACCCTGCTCCCCCATATTCACCACTATCATATAATTATGTTTTGTACAAAGTATGCCTTGTGAGGTATCGTTCTAAAAGTCTTGATCTACTAAACATTAATATCTCATTGGATTGTATGCTCTATCACTGTACGTGAAGTTATGAAGTTTTGCTATGTATGTGTTGCTATGTATGCGCAGGGCCAGTTAGACAGGTAGAACTGCAGAGTCTCACTGCGTGGATGGTGTAGGGAGGAGGAGTTTAGATTTATTAGGAACTGGGGAAACTTTTAGGAAAGGGGGAGCCCAGGACCGTCCCTAGCCATTTGGGTGCCCTACACAGCCCTCCCCACGGGGGGGGCTGTGTGGGGCCCCAGGCCTCCCCCCGGGTCTGGGAGGCAAGACCTGTGGGGGGCCACTTTTGGTGGCCCTACAGGCCCAGAGTGGCCTGGGGGATTAGCAGGGGGCTGGGAGGAGCCCACTCCGCTTCCCTTGCCCCGACTCCAGGTGTGTCGCTCGGGGGAAGGGGGTATGGGGGAAGGGATCCCACCCGAACTCACCGGCAGTGGCGGGAAGCGGAGCAGCCTGGCCCCAGCCCACTCTACTCCGCCAGCTCCCAGCCACAGCGCTCCACTTCCCGCCGCCGGTGAGAGCGGGGGCAGTCCTTTCCTGAACCTGAGCGACATGGCTGGGGCTGGGGCAATGGAAGCGGAGTGGGCTGGGGCCGCGTCACTCCGCTTCCTGCCGCTGGTGAGTGCGGAGGGCGATCCTTTCCCCGCAATCACCGGGATCCCACCCGCACTCACCGGCAGTGGCGGGAAGCGCAGCAACGCGGCTGGGAGCTGGTGGAGTAGAGCGGGCTGGGGCCGGGTTCCTCCGCTTCCCGCTGCTGCCGGTGAGTGCGGGGTCGCTGGGGGATGAGGTGGAATGGGGGCGGGCCGGGGGCGGAGCAGGGGGGAAGGGTAAGAGGCAGGGCGGAGGGAGTTGTCCGGCACCCCACACCCCCTAGGTACGGCTCTGCCTCTTGCAATGGACGCAGCCCGCGGGGGGGCCAGCCGAGGGATAGGGCTGGTCACTGGGGCTGGTGCTTCCACATATGCAGCACGCAGCTGCCGAGAGCACCATGAAATTTGGGGCAATTTGGTGCCCAAAATTTCATGGTGCCCTACGCAGCTGCGTATGCCTAAGGACGGCCCTGGGGGAGCCTATACAGGAAGGATGGGCTCCACCTAAACCAAAATGGAACCAGATTGCTGGCACTTAATATTAAAAAGGTCGTAGAGCAGTTTTTAAACTAAGGGCTGGGGGAAAGCCGACAGGTGTGGAGGAGCACATGGTTCGGACATCCCTTAGGAGAGGATCTATTAATAGAGAATCTCTATGTCCTAGTGAGGATGAGAAGGTGGAAAATGATAAAATACAGGCAGGGTCTGATCAGAAACAGTCAAATAAAGAAGAGTCCCATTCAATTACATCGTGTAATGGCAGACAGCTAAAAGGAGACAAGTTTTTAAAGTGCTTATATACCAATGCTAGAAGACTAAATAATAAAATGGGTGAACTAGAGTGCCTCGTATTAAATGAGGAGATTGATATAATAAGCATCACAGAAACTTGATGGAATGAGGATAATCAATGGGATACAGTAATACCAGGAGTACTTGTGGCACCTTAGAGACTAACAAATTTATTAGAGCATAAGCTTTTGTGGGCTACAGCCCACATCTTTGGATGCATATAGAATGGAACATATATTGAGGAGATATATATACACACATACAGAGAGCATTAACAGGTGGGAGTTGTCTTACCAAGTCTGAGAGGCCAATTAAGTAAGAGGAAAAAAAACTTTTGAAGTGATAATCAAGATAGCCCAGTATATATATGTTCCATTCTATATGCATCCGAAGAAGTGGGCTGTAGCCCACGAAAGCTTATGCTCTAATAAATTTGTTAGTCTCTAAGGTGCCACAAGTACTCCTGTTCTTTTTGCGGATACAGACTAACACGGCTGCTACTCTGAAACCAGTAATACCAGGGCACAAAATATATCGGAAGGCCAGAACAGGTTGTGCTGGTGGGGGAGTGGCACTATACGTGAAAGAAAGCATAGAATCAAATGAAGTAAAAATCGTAAGTGAATTAAACTGTACCATAGAATCTCTATGGATAGAAATTCCCTGCTCTAATAATAAGAATATAGTGGTAGGGATATATTGCCGACCACCCAGGGCCAGTGCAAGGAAGTTTCGCGCCCTACGCGAAACTTCCACCTTGCGCCCCCACCCTCACTCAGCTAACCCCACCCCCCCACGGCAGCTAACCCAGCCCCCTTCCCAGGGAGCCCCACCCCCGCAGCAGCTACCCCCCCTCCGCAGCAGCTAACCCCGCCCGGGGAGACTCCCCCTCCCCCCCCGAAGAAGCTAACCCCGCCTGGGGAGCCCGCCCCAGCTCACCTCGGCTCCACCTCTTCCACTGAGCATGCCGGCGCCACTCTAATTCTCCTCCCCTCGCAGGCTTGTGGCCCCAATTGGAGGAGACTTAGAGCGGGGGCTGTGTGCTCAGCGGAGAAGGCAGAGTGGAGGTGATCTAGGGCGGGGAGCGGTTCCCCTGTGCGCCCCACCCCCGTTACTGCGGGCGGCCCTCCCCGCGCCCCCCCACCCCAGCTCACCTCCACTCCACCTCCTCGCCTGAGCGGGCTTTTAGGTGCCCCCAACCACTAGGCGCCCTAGGCGGCCGCCTAGTTTGCCTAAATGGTTGCACCGGCCCTGCAACCACCTGACCAGGATGATGATTGTGAAATGCTCAGGGAGATTAGAAAGGCTATTAAAATAAAAAACTCAATAATAATAATGGGGGCTGTCAATTATCCCCATATTGACTGGGTACGTCACCTCAGGACGGGATGCAGAGATAAAGTTTCTGACACCTTAAATGACTGCTTCTTGTAGCAGCTGGTCCTGGAACCCACCAGAGGAGAGGCAATTCTTGATTTAGTCCTCATTGGAGCACAGGATCTGGTCCAAGAGGTGAATATAGCTGGATCGCTTGGTAATAGTGACCATAATATAAGTACATTTAATATCCCTGTGGCGGGGAAAAAACCATACCAGCCCAACACTGTAGCATTTAATTTAAAAAAGGAGAACTACACAAAAATGAGGAGATTAGTTAAACAGAAATTAAAGGGTACAGTGCCAAAAGTGAAATCTCTGCAACCTGCGTGGAAACTTTAAGGACACCATAATAGAGGCTCAACTTAAATGTATACCCCAAATTAAAAAACATAGTAAGAGAACCAAAAAAGAGCCACCGTGGCTAAACAACAAAGTAAAAGAAACAGTGAGAGGCAAAAAGGCATTCTTTAAAAAGTGGAAGTTAAATCCTAGTGAAGAAAATAGAAAGGAGCATAAACACTGGCAAATGAAATGTAAAAATACAATTAGGAAGGCCAAAAAGGAATTTGAGGAACAGTTAGCCAAAGACTCAAAAAGTAATAGCAATTTTTTTTTAAGTACATCAGAAGCAGGAAACCTGCTAAACAACCACTGGAGGATCGAGATGCTAAAGGAGTGTTGGTGTCACTAGGCATAGCTACCAGGTAACTCAGGGGAGTGGAAGGCCAAAAGAGCCGATGAAGCTCTTCTGCTCTGGGCCTACCTGAACCACAGTGACTCCATTTTGTGAACTCTCACCTACTTCTGTGCTAACTGCTTACATGCTGAAGCAGAAATGTAAGGGTCAGCTTTTCTAGCAGGCAGCTGCAGTAAACAGGCCTTGCAAGGCCAAAAGATAAGCAGACGAATGGGAATTTTTCTAATTGTAACTGTTAGAGAAGGGAGGGGTGGGAGGGGTAAGAGGGAGTAACAGAACAAAGGCTTACACAGAAACAGCTTGGAATATAAAAGGGAAAATTGTATTTGTATGTGCTGCACTGGATTTGAGACATGCTGGTCTCCTAGTGCCATTTCAGAGCTCTGAAATAAACTTGGCTTGCTTTCTCCCCTCGGTGTCTTTATTGGTGCCAAGCACACCGGGCAACGAACCCCTGTTTGCCATCTCGAGGCCCGATCTGGGCAGGCAACAGGAGCACTCAAGGACGATAAGGCTATTGTGGAGAAACTAAACGAATTCTTCGCATCAGTCTTCATGGCTGAGGATGTGAGGGAGATTCCCAAACCTGAGCCATTCTATTCCAGATTGCGGTATCATTAGAGGAAGTTTGGAACAAATTGATAAATTAAACAGCAATAAGTCACCAGGACCAGATGGTATTCACCCAAGCGTTCTGAAGGAACTCAAATGTGACATTGCAGAACTACTAACTGTAGTCTGTAACCTATCATTTAAATCAGCTTCTGTACCAGATGACTGGAGGATAGCTAATTGTGACGCCAATTTTTAAAAAGGGCTCCAGAGGTGATCCCGGCAATTACAGGCCTGTAAACCTCACTTCAGTACCAGGCAAACTGGTTGAAACTATAATAAAGAACAATATTGTCACACATATAGATGAACATAATTTGTTGAGGAAGAGTCAACATGATATTAGTAAAGGGAAATCATGCCTCACCAATCTACTTGAATTCTTTGAGGGGGTCAACAAGCATGTGGACCAAGGGAATCCAGTGGATGTAGTGTACTTAGATTTTCAGAAAGCCTTTGACAAGGTCCCTCACCAAAGGCTCTTACACAAAGTAAGCTGCCACGGGGTAAGAGGGAAGGTGCTCTCATGGATTGGTAACTGGTTAAAAGATAGGAAACAAAGGGTAGGTATAAATGGTCAGTTTTCAGAATGGAGAGAGGTAAATAGTGGTGTCCCCCAGGGTCTGTACTGGGCCCAGTCCTATTCAACATATTCATAAATGATCTGGAAAAAGGGGTAAACAGTGAGGTGGCAAAATTTGCAGATGATACAAAATTACTATAGTTAAGACCCAGGCAGACTGCGAAGACCTACATAAAGTTCTCAAAACTGGGTGACTGGGCAACAAAATGGCAGATGAAATTCAGTGTTGATAAATGCAAAGTAATGCACATTGGAAAGCATAATCCCAACTATACATATAAAATGATGGGGTCTAAATTAGCTGTTACAACTCAAGAAAGAGATCTTGGAGTCATTGTGGATAGTTCTCTGAAAACATCCACTCAATGTGCAGTGGCAGTCAAAAAAGCGAACAAAATGCTGGGTATAATTAAGAAAGGGATAGATAATAGGACGGAAAATATCATGATGCCTCTATATAAATCCATGGTACGCCCACATCTTGAATACTGTGTGCAGATTTGGTTGCCCCATCTCAAAAAAAGATATCTTTGAATTTGAAAAGGTTCAAAAAAGGGCAACAAAAATGATTAGGGGTATGGAATGGCTTTCGTATGAGGAGAGATTAATAAGACTGGGATTTTTCAGCTTGGAAAAGAGATGGCTAAGGGGAGATATGATTGAGGTCTATAAAATCATGACTGGTGTAGAGAAAGTAGATAAGGAAGTGTTGTTTACTACTTCTCATAACACAAGAACTAGGGATCACCAAATGAAATGAATAGGCAGCAGGTTTAAAACAAATAAAAGGAAGTATTTCTTCAAACAACGTACAGGCAACCTGTGCAACTCCTTGCCAGAGGGTGTTGTAAAGGCCAAGACCATAACAGGGTTCAAAAAAGAACTAGATAAATTCATGGAGGGTAGGTCCATCAATGGCTATTAGCCAGGATGGGCAGGAATGATGTCCCTAGCCTCTGTTTGCCAGAAGCTGGGAATGAGCGACAGGGGATGGATCACTTGATGATTACCTGTTCTGTTCATTCCCTCTGGGGCACCTGGCATTGGCCACTGTCGGAAGACAGGATACTGGGCTAGATGGACCTTTGGTCTGACCCAGTTGGGCCATTCTTATGTTCTTATGTGTTACTGAAAGATGTTGTGAAGTTGGAAACACCCACAACTAGCCTTTCAGGTACAACAACGGAGAAGCTAAAAGTGCTAATGGCCCATCAACAAAGACAATGGACCATGGAAAAGGTTTGTCCTCACCTTAGAACACTTCAGCCAGCCTATGAATAATTGCTGCTATGATTTAGCAAGGCATGCAAGGGCATGTGACCAGACCACACGACACTGAACTCCATTTTGATACCTGTATTTTTCCACAAACTTGGCTGGGAATTTAGCTTGGAACAAAGGGGTTCCCGCCATATGGAGAAACTATATAAGGTGGGTGTGACATCGTGAATTGTCTTCACAATTCTACAAGAATCTCTGGAAGACAAAGGACTTGGAACGGGGGAGGGGAACCGAGACTGTACAGCGAATGCAGCCTGTGCCTCAAGAATCTGCAAGCCTGCTTGTATCATTAGTCAGGGTGAGATATTGCTAATTCAAATCCTATCTAGTATATTAGGCTTAGCTTGCGTTTTTGTTTATTTGCTAGGTAATCTGCTTTGATCTGTTTGCTATCACTTATAATCACTTAAAATCAATCTCTCTGTAATTAATAAACTTTTTTTATGTTTTATCTTAACCAGTGTGTTTTTGAGTAAAGTGTTTGGAAAAATCTCAGCTTGGTTAACACAGGCTTGCTGCATATCTTCCCCACATCAAGGGGGAAGCGAACTAATTTAATGAGCTTGCACTGTACAGACCCCTGTGCAGTGCAAGACGGTATAATTCTGGGTTTATACTCCAGTAGGGGTACAAGGCTGAGGAGCTGGGAAATTGGCTGGTGTTTCCATAGTTGATCCTTAAGTGGCTTAGGTAAAGCACTCAGGTAACTCAGTTGGGTGTGTGGCGCCACCTGCTCTCTTGTTGGGTAATAACAGGGCCTGGAGAGGCTGGCTAGTATCATCAACAGAGCAGTGTGAGAGAGGTCAACCCAGCTGAATGGTTTGGGGGCACAGTGGTTCCAATGGCTCCCAGACTGCACCCTCCCTGGGTTCCTAACACTGCATCCCTCTGCTCCCGGTCCCAGATAAGGAAAAGGAAACCAAGCCATCAATCCCAACCTGTGTACAGTCCTGGTATGTCAAGGAGGCATGTCGAGCCCCTTTTGGCAGGAGCCTTCAGGGTAAATCTCTATTCCACCTCCACCTCCTAAGCTTGGTTACTCCCTTGTCAACTGTGTCTCCAGTTGGAGCCTGCTCTGCAGGCCTGGTGGGGTGGGGCTAGCTGGGCCCACTACTGTCCTGTAACCCCTTCCTTCCCAGTTGTATACCCCATCACAGTCACAGAAAGGTCGCCAATTTTGGCTGGACATATTTCTGGAGGTTTCATCACATGACAATTTTTAATTAAATATTAATCTTTAATTCCTGGAGACTCCAGGAATATCCTGGAGGCTTGGCAACCCTAAGTCACAGGGGTGAAATGCATGCAAGCTGTATGAAAACTTTTTATAAACTCTATAACAGAGGCTCAAATTAAATGTATATGCCCCCCCCCCCCCCCAACAAAAAACAGTAAGAGGATCAAAAAAATTCCACCATGGCTAAAAGAGGCAGTAAGAAACAAAAAGGCATCCTTTAAAAATTGGAAGTCAAATCCTACTGAGGAAAATAGAAAGGAGTATAAACTCAGTCAAGTCAAATTTAAAATTATAATTAGGCAGGCCAAAAAAAGAATTTGAAGAGCAACTAGAAAAGATAAAAAAAAAATTGCTATTAGTTTTTGTAAGTACATCAGAAGCAGGAAGCTTAACAAACAGTCAGTGGGGCCACTGGACGATCGAGATACTAAAGAAGCACTCAAAGAAAACAAGGTCATTGTGGAGAAGCTAAATGAATTCCTTGCATTGCTCTTCACTGCAGAGGATGTGAGGAACACTCCCACACCTGAGCCATTCTTTTTAGGTGACAAATCTGTGAAACTGTCGTAGTTTGAGGTGTCATTAGAGGAGATTTTGGAACAAATTGATAAATAGTAATAAGTCACCAGGTCTAGATGGTATTCACGCAAGAGTTCTGAAGGAACTCAAATATGAAATTGCATAGGGTTGACTACTAACTGTGGTATGTAACCTATCATTTAAATCAGCCGCTGTACTGGAAGACTGGAGGATAGCTAATGTGATGCCAATTTTTAAGAAAGGCTCCAGAGACAATTCTGGCAATTACAGGCCGGTAAGCCTAACTTCAGTACCAGGCAATTTGGTTGAAACTATAGTAAAGAACAGAATTATTAGACACATAGATGAACACAATATGTTAGGGAAGAGTCCACATGGCTTTTGTTAAGGGAAGTCATAGATTCATAGACTCTAGGACTGGAAGGGACCCTGAAAGGTCATTGAGTCCAGTCCCCTGCCCTCATGGCAGGACCAAATACTGTCTAGACCTCCCTAATAGACATTTATCTAACCTACTTTTAAATATCTCCAGAGATGGAGATTCCACAACCTCCCTAGGCAGTCTATTCCAGTGTTTAACCACCCTAACAGTTAGGAACTTTTTCCTAATGTCCAACTGTAAAAGGTTCGTGCCGGGGCTCGACCCTCCGGGGCAGGAGGGGTGCCACGCCGACTCACTACACGATCGGTCGCATTTTGCTGGTGCTCTGGCTCCTTTCTCCCTCTAGCCCTCCCCTGCCGTTGCTGCCGTCGCTGCTGAGGGAGGGAGGGAGTGCGGAGGGGGGGGCCTTGCCGGCCTGCCCCCCCCCCTCGCCTCCGGAGGGAGAAGCACCGGCCCCCCCAGCATTAACACCGTCTGGGGGCCCCCCTGCCTGCCTACTTGCTTGCCTGCCCTGCCTGGCCGGACGCCTGCCGCCCGCTGCTGTCAGCGTGGGAGCTGCTGTCTCCGTCATGGAGTCCGGAGACCTGTGTTCCTGATTCGAGAGACTGTGGAGGGGTTTGTGTGTTTTGTTTTGAGTGACTTTGCCAACTTTGCTCCTGGGGTGGTGTGGTGCCTCCGGTCACATTCGGAGGGTGGACGGAACTGAGCCTCTCGCCCGTAATTCCTCGGAGTGGGTGCCATCGCGTACGGAGAAGCCCTGGGGTCGACGTGGGGTCCTTTTGTCCCGTCCCCCGACGCAAAGCGTCTGGAGTGTAGACGGTGCTGGTCCTCTCGTTTGTAATTCCCCGGAGTGGAAACCATCGCGTGCGAGGAAACTCTGAGGTCGCCGTGGGATTCTCCTGTCCCGTCCCCTGAGACGGACTGTTGAGGAGGGCACGGGGGGGGTGCGGTGCCCCCCCCCTCGCCCACCCCCCCCCCCCCCCCCCACCACCACCCCCACCGCCGACAGCCCCTCCACCGCCCCGCGTGTCGTCTGAACCTGTTTTTCGCCCGTCGGCGGGGCTGTTTGCTCCCCCCGCCTTTTTCCACCGTCCGGGACTGTTTTGTCTGCTGCAGCGGGCGGCAGAGCCTACGCTTTACGAGCGCTGTGGGTGATTTTTCCCCCCCTCCTGCGTTTAGCTGGTGGGGTCCCCTTATTGTACCCCCCCCCGGTGTTAGTTAGCCCTATCCTACCCCGCCCCCTCCCCCCGTCCCTTTAGGCTTTTTCGGTTTGTCTTTTCCCCCTACCCCCGCCCTCCTTTCTTTTTTTTCCTCCTCCTTATCAGCTTCAAGCCTGCTGGCTACGTTCCCAGCTCAACCTGGCCTTGAATTTTTTTAGATCACAGGCATTTTTGAATCGCTGCTTAGGAGCGTCCGTCCCCGCCCCCCCC